>NW_013952643.1:0-4631 GCF_001266775.1 Austrofundulus limnaeus | reverse complement strand
AGCTCCTCTCTTGTGGAACCAACTTCCAGTTTCTGTCTGTGAGGCTGACTCTCTGTTTACTTTTAAGATTAGACTGAAGACTTTCCTTTTTGATAAAGTATTTTAATCGGTTGGTTTTCTAAGTTATTCCTTAGTTCAGCTGCTTTTTCATTGGTTTTATAGTTAGACCAACTGCTTCTGTGTTTGTTTGTGTCTCTTTCCTGTCAATTCCCTGCAGATGATTGCCCATTCTGAGCCTGATTCTGGTCCTGCTGGAGGTTTCTTCTTGCTAAAAGAGTGTCATTTCTTTCCACTGTCACCAACATGCTGCTCAGGATGGAAGATTGTGACAAAGTGAGGATTCAACTCAATCTGCTGGCTTTCTTCGATTGTAGCTTTTTTACTGGCAGGTCATGAAGCACTGTGCATGAATGTATTCTATTAAGAATAGATTTGAACCTAGATCTAATATTTTTGACTTGTTATTTTTGTAGTATATGTCATTGTTGTGAACCAGCTCTGCCCTAGATAGAATGTTTAGAAATCTCTCTGATTCTGCTGCGGTAACACAGACAATCCCAGTGACAGTCTGCAGTGTAGCTCAGCTGACAGGTGGAACATACGTTTGCAGGCGTGAGGGTCGTCCAGTGCTCGCCGTGGGTCCTGATATAGGAAAGGTTGACACCGTTCACACTGGGGCCCCGTTCTGTCATGGCGGCAGTCCTCACACACACCGCCACTCACACCACCGGTTGCTTCGTATCGAGCTGCATCGAAGTGACACGAGTCTGAGTGGCCATGACAGTTACACCCTGAAAAAGACACAAAATATCACCTATCTGAGAGGAGAACAAACACTAAGAAACAAATTAGGCAAGAGCTAGGAAACTGTTCCCAACAACACAAACACTTTTTTATGGAAGCCCATTTCCGCCACCCTGATAAAAAAATAAAACTTGTATCTCATAATTATGACTTGGCTATCTCATTATTATGAAATAGTATCTCATAATTATGAGATACTATTTCATAATTATGAGATAGTATCTCACAATAATGAGATAGCTAAGTCATAATTATGATACTATCTCATAATTATGAGATACTATCTCATAATTATGACTTAGCTATCTCATAATTATGACTTGGCTATCTCATTATTATGAGATACTATCTCATAATTATGACTTAGCTATCTCATTATTATGAGATACTATCTCATAATAATGAGATAGCCAAGTCATAATTATGAGATACAAGTTTTATTTATTTTTTATCAGGGTGGCGGAAATGGGCTTCCATACTTTTTTGATACCTCAAACTAACAAGTATAATAAATTCAAAATATCGTTGTTTGTTCACAATTTCAGAATTTATTTGTCTATCACATCCTAAATATGGTGGGATCAATATCATCCATCGCTTTCCATTCCAATGTTTTAAATAAAGACCTCAGCTGACATTCAGAGTAAATGTTAGAGATGGCTTTCTACTATTACCACACCCAGTTCAAACTATGTAAAACTGATTATAGCCATTTTTATGTTTGCTTATGGTGATTAACTGTGGAAACCATCTTTGGGTTGATTCCATAAGTTAACCAGACGTACTTCTAGTGATTCTTTTCTGAGAGTGTAAATAAAATGTGGAGATGTCTTTTTGTTTCGTTTTTGTGAAAATACAGAGAAGAAATACACAAATTCCCACCTTAACATAGAAAAAATATATATCAATGTTAGGATTGTTGGATAGTGTTTGGGCAAAATAAAAAGCATAAACATTGTAATAAAGTTACGTRTGCAGATGTTGTGTGTGTTTTGTTCTCCGGGCCTCCACGGGGAGTCATTGTGAAACTCCTGACACCGCTCACAGTTCTCTCCAGCTGTGTTGTGCTGACAAACACATCGACCATGAACCTGAAAACAGAAAAAAAAAACATTTTACCTGAAAACTCAATGTTTGTCACACAGATCTGATCTGTGAAAGTTTAGTTTTAAATATTAATATTTCCTGAAGGTCACTGTAATGTATTTATAAGGTTTATTCTGCAAAAGTTCAATCAATATTTGGACATAGGAAGAACTTAATAACTGATCAATTTAATCTGATGATTCGATGAGCACTAAACTACAGAAACACTGGAATGTCTGGCCCCAGAACAATCTAGACAAACAGAGAAAACAGCTTAATTCAGCTTAAAAGTCTAAAGTTTTACCAATAACTGTATTATAGTATTAGCTCATAAATCATTTCAGTTGTAACCTGTTCAGGTTCAGTCTGTCAGAAAATAGTGTGCTAAAGTGGTTATTTACCATTGTAACTCAGGTCATTTTGTACCTTTTTGAGAACATAGGTATGTATAAAAATGTACTCAGTTTTCACATTTTTTAAAGCTCAGAATCAAGTGGGACAGAACAGTAGTATACCAACTAGTAGACACAGAAAATCATGGAGGCTGACAGGTGCAAACACAGAGCAAATTATTAAAGTACAAAAACACAAAAAAAAACATATTTGTAAAAATGTGTTAGAGCAGTGTTTCCCAAAGTTGGGGTCGGGACCCAATGTGGGGTCCTGAAACATCAAGGTGGGGTCCTGAAAAGATTTTCTGAAGTAATTACATTTTTGCCTTAATTGTTACAAAAGAGTGAGGTTAGTATATTTAAAATGGACAAATGTAGTATAAAAAATTATGTTACTATGCCCATGTTTTGTTGACCTGATACAAATGTTTATCATCCAAAACTAGCTGGGGGCTCAGATCTCTGCTACTGTTATTTTATGGGTCAAAAGCTGAAAAGTTTGGGAACCATTGTGTTAGGGGACATATTAGACATATATTTTAGGTTTTTAATATAACTTATCTAGAAGGTGTAGGACTTAATACCCCTGCCCTCACCTGCACTCCACACTTGCGATGGCCCTATGAAGGACGCTGTTGCTCCTCTAACAATTAGCATTTTGATTTAATATTTAGATTTAGCATTAAGATTTAACATTTGACTTCTGGATTAGGCATTTAGATTTAACATTTAACATTTTGATTTAACTTTTGACGATGAGATTTAACATTTTGCATTTCGATTTAACTTTTGATATTTAAATTTAGCATTTATAATTAACATTTTGACATATATATTTAACATTTAGCTTTAGCATTTTGATTTAGCTATTTGAATATGCTAAAGGGTGACTTCAGAAAATCTACACTATTTCAAGCATTGTTTGTTTTAAATGTACACAGAAATATGTACAATAAGTTGCCTTCAGGCCAAGGCCTCCTGTGTGAAAGATGGGATTTGCCTGATTAAATAACAATAAATGTCACTGTTACTTTTTGATACAAGATGCTTTACAAACAGCACCCCATAGTTACATGCTTTATGTAAAATACCTATTTCTTCTGTTTTTGCGATATAGGCCTACGTGATACAAGTGTAAAAACATTAAGACAATTTCTGTGTATTTTTGGACTGATGACGCAGCATGTGGCATGCACAATGTGTTTCCCACATGTAAACAGCACAAATATAGGCCTAAGTAGCGCCTCACAAGATGCCTGCCAAAGATTTTTGCACAAGCACTGTTTTTGTATTTCAGTGTTTTTATATTTCAGTGACTTGAATTGAATTAAAGTTAAGGATTAACTCACTGAAGTTCATGTAAAAGCCACAGTAAGTAGCGGTTCATACCATGCCAGGCTGCTTGAAGACATCCCCTCGTCCTGCGTCCACTGGAACACACTGGCTGGCGTGTCCATTACAGAAGCAGCTTCCCTGAACCACCATGTTGTAAAGTGAGTAGTAATACTTCTCCTGGGGGTTCCTGCGTCTACGGGACAGCAGCGTGTCGCCGAGTGTGAAGAGGTGTGTGAAGTTCACTCGAATGTTTGTCAAAGTGATCAGCTCTAAAGAGAACCAGTACAAATAGTTTACAATGTTTTATTTTGTTTTCTGAAACACAATAAAGATCATTGTGTGAATGCTGATTCAGCTATTTTAGCCTTCCTATGCTGCAATATTCTACCTTCTTTCTAACCAGCCTTTTTGATGTTTAGTCAGCTTTTTTCTACTTTTAGCTAATCTGCTGTTTATAGTTTTACTTTTCCTATTGTTATCCTCAAACCTTGTTTTCAATATAGCTATTTTTTGCTATTTTTAAACTTTTAGCTAACCTTTTGCTGCCAGTATTTGCTAGTTAGCTTTTAGCCATTCATTTCCCATGTTTACCTATTAGCTAGGTTTTTGCTTATTTTAGTTTTAACAACTTATTTTTAGCTAATGTAGCAAATTTTAACTAAGTCATTCAGCACTCAGAATTCATGTTGTAACCTCACAAAAGTTGTGATCTACATGTTTTATTATGTTTCTAAGAAGCCCGTAATGCGTATGGTTCGTTAATAGCATTTAGATTTAACATTTAACATTAATACGAGATAATAAAGCGCGGCCATGAGGTGATTTTGAGCAGCCAAATTAATTGTCTCTTGATAAAAATTACTCCATGCCTAAATACAATAGACTGAAGTGTGTCTTGAATTCATTCCTATATTAAAATAAAATGAAGTTAATTCAAACTTGTCAATGCCAACAATCAACAGTCTCTGCGTGGAAATGGCTGCAATATTTCTCCTGTGGCCACGTATTATTGTT
>NW_013952642.1:777332-777902 GCF_001266775.1 Austrofundulus limnaeus | reverse complement strand
GGAAAATGTTGAATTAAATGGAGATTGAGTGAAAAAAGTCAAAATAAGTAATGGGGTGTAAAAATGTGTTTGCCACATGTAAAGGAATAGTGTTTGTGTTGAGCACAGCTGCTGTCTTTTGTCTGTCTGCGCATGAGGCTGAGAGACATTTCCACCTTTACACATCTTTAATAAATGACTGTTAAACACAGAGGAACTATGAGTTTGGTAGAACTTAGAACTTTACATATGAAATAGTTGACGTGAAGAAGCAGCGCCACAAGTTTCAGCTGCGCTGTGGGATATCATGACGTCTCATTCAGCTGCATGGCTCAGCTCAGGATCTACTGTAAAGTACCTAACTGTAATTTGTTCAGTGTGATACCAAAACCAACCTGTTCTCAATGTTCAGTGTTCAGTGCTGCATCGGCTGTGGAAGAATGGAGACGTGCTCATTGTTGCTCTTATGTTTGTTAGTAGTTATCAACAATGAAATGAACCTGCAAAGAACACACCAAGTCTTTAGTCAAGTGTGCAACATTCAACTACTTGTAAACCATCTGAATGTGCCACACGTCTACTGCCCATGTG
>NW_013952642.1:766239-776332 GCF_001266775.1 Austrofundulus limnaeus | reverse complement strand
GTGCAGCCGTTTTTGTGCTACGGTTGACCAAAAATCACTGAAAAAAAAAGTAAAAATAAAAGTACGAAAACAATATGACTCCCGCTTACGCTTCGCGTGCAGGGGTCATAATAAGGAGGCGAGGTAAAGAGTAAAGAGATACGTACAACGTGAAACAGTTCATTCCCGACATTGTGAACAGGTTCTGAATGTTGTAAATAAAATAATTTTAAACCAATATTATTTGTGTGAAACATTTTTCCACATTATTGCAGGGTACTGTTTAAGAAAGAGTCCAATGTTTCTCCAGCTAGCAGAAGTTGTGTACATATCAATACAATATACGGAATACCTTCAAACTATTATTTATTATAAAACAGTAATAGAATGTTTAAGAACATTAGCTTGAACATAAAAAAGCATAAATAACTAAAACGAACTTTAACAACATGTACATTTAAGACACAACTATTAGAAAAATTAATCAAACATTTGAGTAAAATGTTTATTTGAAATAGATATTTTTGTTTTTTCTTTATTTGTGTTTCTTAAATGATTTACATTTATTTTTTCCCAATAGTCATTTTATTTCCATGTGTTACTTTTACATTTCTCTGTCTCCTATTTTAACTTTACCTTACTCATTACTGCTTCATTGTGTAAAAAGGTGGGCAGTCCTTATTGGGTCAGCTACTCTTCTATTGGTCAACAGACAGGAAGGAGCAGAATTCAAGTGCACATCTACTGTGCCTCAATTTACCTTAAAGTTTAGTTTAAATGTAAGCCAAGGTGTAAAACACTTATCTGTGCCATTGGTTTAAACTAAACTTTAAGGTAAATTGAGGCACAGTAGATGTGCNGATAGATAGATAGATAGATAGATAGATAGATAGATAGATAGATAGATAGATAGATAGATAGATAGATAGATAGATAGATAGATATTAGAGCACTTTTGTTGCCAGTGGAATAGCTGCAAATTGATTTTTGTGTAGTTTTGGCTTTTGACCACACGGTGGCGCCAAAGCCTTAAAGATGTTTTTGTCCAGTCTTGTCAGCCACAGAAAAACCTATAACTTTTTTACACCCATGAGTTTGACCTTTTGTTGTGTCTTCCTGCTTGGTCACCACCTCTCCAAAATKAAACCATCATTTATCAGCTTTTCTGTTTTCAGTATGATAACTAAACAGCTCTGTTTACAAAGTTGTTTTTGAAAATTTTAATAAATTTAATCGGAAACAGGAAGTGGGGACGTTCTGTTTATATTATTTATTCATGGTAAAAGCTACCTCTTGACAGATGAGTAGCTATTTAGACACATGTCTGATAATCCAGTTTAAAAGCCAACGGATAAGAATGTGTTTCCATTTGCACGATTAAAGGGTTAAAAAAAACTTGGACACGTTGCTTAAAAAAAAGGAGCGAAAAGCTGTGACATCAAGCATCTTGGTTGTTTCTTAAAAGGAGAGAGTGAGAGCACAGAGGCAGATCTCCAGGTCCTGACGCTCTGAACGGATGCGCGCTGATCTTGGAGTCTCCAGGCGCGCAGCGGAGGATTTTGCGCACTGAAACCAAGTGGAGCCGATGAGCGGGCTGTTGTCTCTGACTGACTGCAGTCTTCTTACTGGGATGCGGGCTTACTCGGCTGCACGTTGCTGTGCACAACTCACTGCTTAAGCGGAATAAAGAGGAAGGGTGGGGAAAAACAGTTTAATTCCGTTTTGGTGGAAACTTAGAGGAGCGCTGCTGTTTACGTCCCAGCTTCTCAGTGGAGACCCAAACATTCCGACAAAAGGAGACATTTTGAGAGGATTGAGGAACTCTTGATGATTCCAGCGTGAGGTATTGTTGCTTTTGCAGAACAGTAAGGAAAAGTTCACGACTTTAATAAACCCGTAAGAAGAAAACGCAGGGTTCCAATGAGGCTCTCGGTGCTTTTAATACCTAAATGTTTCCACTGTCTTTTCCTCCCCCTGCAGGTGAGCTCAGCGATGCTTCAGCGGAACGCGCGTCTCCCCCTCTCCAAGTCTTCCAGAGAGGATTTACCCGCCGCGCATCGTGAATAAACTCAGAAGCTCCTGAAGATGAGTCCCCTGCCAACCTTCCTGCTGCTTGTTCTCCTTCACCAGGTGAGCAGGTTCCTCTCATTAAGTTGGAACTTATTGTAAAACTTCATTAGATTTTTTTTTGAGGGGGAGCATTTTGCCATTATTTATGTTATTGAAGCTCTGTTCATTTTATCACCCTGAATACATTAGATCTTAAGTGAGTTTTATATCTTTCTTTGTAATATTATTTATTTTATTCTTAAAGTCAAAGTCTGACTTTGTGACATTTCTGTAAATATGTCTTTTCTTTATRTATTTCCAGTTATAGAATAGACATGATTTCTTGCAGCATAAAAAATGCATTAAGTCCAGAAGACTGTGTTTTAGTTTGCATATTGTAGCTTATGTTGTAGGTGTAATTTTAATATTTTAAACAACCTACCTTAACAGCAGCTCAACATATTGCTGGCTATTACTTTCTTTTCACATTAAATTTAAATTTACTGGGTCTGATGTCAGATCTGACATTAGTGTTGCAGAGAAAAAAGAATTATGAATATTAAAAAATATGCAGCTCTTTACTTTACTTGATGGCTGAGTTTAGGAGGTTGTTATGATGACAGTGTTGTGACTTTTATTACATTATGAACTTGGGGGTGTTCGCTTGCTTTTAGTTCAACATCAACATACTTTRTTAAATAAAATCATTTAATCATTTAAATTACTCCGGGGTGAATGTTTTGGTAAGTATGTTTGCCATGCTTAGAAAAACTTAATAATGAGCAACTTAAAAATGACATATTCACCAATAATAAAGAAAAAAAAATCAGGTGCCTACTAATTTTAAAAGCCTACATTCCTGTGAGTATAAAAAAGATGCTGCCTGCAGAAAATGACTGTCTTAAGCTTTTAGACATAATCTTCCTTTAGTGTAATTGTAGTTGCATTGCAGTATAAGCTCTTTAAAGAAAAATCAGATCCTTGGGGAAATTTGTCTTTTTTTCACTTTGATCAACATCCACTAATGTTGTTGTCTATTTTTTCTTGATACATTGTTGTTTTTTATCACRTTTATCCTTTTTTAATCAGACTTGAGCAGAAAATGCCATCTGACTGAAGAAGTTCTTCACATCTGTGCTCAATCCTCAAAGAGGACTTCTTTAGAGATAGCCTTGAACTGTGCAGCTGCAGCTGCAGCAGCAGCAGCAGCAGCAGCAGCAGCGACGTGTTGTCTGTTCTGTTCTGTTCTAATCAGCTCTGAGCCTTTTGGGAGCTGCGCCTCCAGAGAGAAAGAGGCTGGCTGCCTCCCTGGGGAGGTTCTCTCTTTATATGCCTCGATGGCTTTGGTCCCAGCACACCCACCAGTGCCTGACTGGGGACATATCAGCCTTTTTTATCAATAAGCTAAAACATGTGTGTTCAGTGCTTTAAAAAGCTTTAAACGGGTAAAGAAAATGTCTTCAGCGTCAGACTATTTTATTAGTTTAGGAGCTTCTGAAAGGATGTAAAGACGACATCAAACAAAGTTCAGAAGACTCGTTTAAAACCTGCTTTTCTATGGAGGCACCTGGAGGCTGCAGGCCAACWGAATTCGAGCCAAACCTCTCCAGATCCACTTCTCCTCCACGTTTAGGCTACAAGAAAGAGGTGCGCGACTCAAGTGGTGAAAGTAAAACTCCAGCCTGGAGCATCTGTGCAACCTGCCCCCCCCCCCCAGGGGGCAAAAAATAGGGTCAGGAGCCATCCTGGGAGACTCTTTGCTACCTTCTGGCATCTGCTGCAGTGATCCTCTGTGCAGCAGAACAATGTTGATGAAGAGGAAGCATCTCCCTTCCTGCTCGTCCTTCCCTGAATCATCTCCCACTGATAGTGTGTGTGTGTGTGTTGGGGGGGGGGGGGGGGGCTTTTCAACTTCGCCTGGGATTAAATATGAGAAGACATTGACAAAGACTATTAAGTCTTTTGTGCCTTCTTGCCAGGGCATGAGCTTATTGGTAACATTATGTCACAAAAAAGCACTGATTCGATGGGATCATCAGCAGAGTTAAATGTATAGAAACAGTCTTCGGGGCTAAAGCTGCACCCCCCTCCGGTGTTGGACTGGGTTTATGATCTTATTGGGAGGGTGTGGCGCAGTGTGTGAGCCTAAGCTGAGCTGGTTACCAGACGGAGTGTGTTTTTTTTTTTCCTGTGGTCGGGATCAAGCCGTGCTCAGAGTTCATCCGTGGAACTTTGAGGTGCAGTGATTTGCAGGATTACAAGTGATTTCTTGAAGGACTTGGCCTCAGCTTTCAACTTTTATAACACAGACTTGCACGATTGTCCACGTGCAAATAAGGAGGGAGCGAGAAATTAAGAACAGCAAAATTTACCACTCAGATTTTCTGTTAAATTCAGACATTAAGTCATTTTTTTTTCTCAGTATTTTCTCTCCGCAGTGGCAGATTGGGACCTGAAGGCTCCTTCCCAAAGTCAGAAGCAGCTCTGGCAAGGACGACGCTTTTATCCCCCCCCTCTTCATAACAAATCAGAAATTCTACACAAATTCCCTCTCAGAGGACCTTTTAACCCTCTTCCCCTTCCTCATGCTCAATTAGGTTGGGTTTTATTGTTTATTTATTTTATATTTAAAGTCAACTAACACTGGGAAGTGTAATAAAATGTACAGTTGTGGGGATTAGGAGCAGCTCTTTAATCTCACGTTCCTGATAATGCTGCATGGGCTGATTGATTAGTTTTTCAGGAAGCTTATGTCAGAAAAACCTAATCCGTCTTTGGATTGTGCCAGCCTTGTAAGGTTTTCCGCGCTGCCACTTTATCATGGTGGCGAATTACAGAGCTGCTGGGCTGTGATAAGGTCCTCGTCTCTTTTACAGACCCCACCGCCCAATCCCTTTTTTGCGCACCCCGCCCCTCCTTTCCCTCTGGACAATAAAAAAAAAATGTGTTTATATTCTTCACATTCCTGCTCTGCTCTGGTCTTCACATCAACCTCTCCCAGGATTTGCCTTGTAAGAAAGAAAGAGGGGAAGGAAAAAAAAGTGTGGAACTTAAGTCGTCAAAAAGCTACCAGAAAAACCGGGTGGGGGGAGAGAGTAAAATGGCAGACCGGGCCGGAGAAAATTTCTGTGGAAGTGATTAAAACACGGATTGACAAGAGTGAAGAGGGCATGTATGCATGCTTCCAGGAYGCCTTTTTTTCCGGCGCTTACACGGTGCTGATGTGTATCTCTGCTCATATTGGGGTCACAATCTTTCCAGGCAGAAGGCTCGGCGAGATAATCCCTCATAAACAATACTGTCTGTGGCATTTGCCGTCCTCGGCTCACTCGTCGTCGCACACCTCTGAAGGAAAAGGTTGACGTATTTAAGGCCGAAATCCCTCAAACGCCRCTCACAGCCACTACAAGTTCGTTTGACCGAACGGGTTCCAACAAGTTATTCCTTTTCCAATAAGAAGCGTGTTGGCCATAAATCCTTGATAAAGGTCCTGAGAAACTCCAAATGATTGATAACTGTGACACAGCTGCCCTTTGTGTTGACAAAAGCCTTAATCTGAAAACTGGAAGGCCCATTAAAGAATTTAGTCAAATAGCTGTTAACGGCGTGATTATTCTGACCACGCCGCTGATGTTCAGGTTGAACTTTAAGCCGGAGTYGTCCTCATGCCTGCGGTGTCGGTGCAGGAAACATTATGCTAAATATGTTGTTGGGTTTCCCGATCTCAGTCCACAGCTATGAATTTTTATGGGCGTTGCGCAACCCAAGGCGCCGTTGGATCTGGAGCCTCTGCTGCCTTATAGCGCTGTCATTACCGCTCTGCGATGGCAGAAACACACAGCGTCCTCTGACGCACAGCCTCACCGTTTAACAGACTATTGGATGCATTTGTTTCCTGCAGTGCTGCAACTAAACCGAACCCTGTGTATGTTCAGCTTAGATTTTTTTTAATTGCAATTAAAGTTCTCCAGAAGTAGAAAATTGCAGTCACTCAAATTATTACAATGAAACAAGCACTTTGTGCTTTTTTTTTTTACATGTTGACGTGCAAAGTTTTTAATTTCCACCTGGTTAGGTTGTGGAGAAGGCAATCACACCACATGTCAGAGCTCAGGAAAAAATGATTGACCTCTTTAATTAAAACTGCATGGCTTTCCTGTAAAAGCCAAGGTGTGACAGCTTCAGAATAAGTACAATAAATCTCCACTCTGATTATTCTCCGTTTTGCATTTCCCCCCCTGCCTCGGAGCTTTGAGGCCCCCAATTTTTTTTTACAGCTTGTCATTTTCAGCCCTAACAAAGCGCTGTCAGCTTTCGCAGCGTCTTTGTGTATTTCTTGTGATGTACCTGTCTTCAGAGCGTCTCGGAGAAAAAGAGTCTTGCCAGCCCTTGTTTCTTCTTCAAAGGGCGCCGGTTCTCTGAAATCAGACGCGGCGCAATCAGCTTTGTGAACAGAAACATTTGCTCTGTCGAATTCAGCTGACGTATGTTTGAACAAATCAAACAAAACATTTTTATATATTTATATATAAATAAGTCTTATTAATTCCAGCACAGATGTGAATAGAAAATACCCAATAGTGACACAAACTGCGTGAGTGCCATTTAGAGCCCATTATAGAGGCAAAACCTAAAAAGCTAAATCTTGAAGTTTTTCTTTAACATGCTTCCTTTTATATTAGCTGAATAGTTTTACAAAGGCATTACGCATTGTGGGAAGGTGTTAAAACTGGTCAAGAGATAATTACACTGAGTCCAACATGCTTTTAAGCCTTATCCTTTCCAATCCCTGCTATCAGGAATCCGGGGTGTGCAGCAGGTGTCAGGAGCCAGGAGTTGCAGTTTTGACCATGTAAGGGGATTATGAAAGTGATGATGCGCTGAAAGGTAACGCCCGCCTAAAAGTGAAGTGTCGAGAGCTTTACCGCCGCCGTCCGTGGCAGGTGCTGAGATAACGCCAGCATCCACGTTACCTGGAGGCTCTCTCATCCCGCTGGTCTCGTCTCCTGGTGGGATCTTTGTTAACACTTTCCAAACAGCCGGCGGCAACGCTACATTTGAATTCTGACACTCGGAGCCACGCTCGCTCACGGTCTCATTATCACGCCGCAGGCCTCCCGTGGTCAATTCACAAGCTGAGGGGAGGCTGGAAGTGTAGGTGTGACGACAATACAGCTTTAGAAATATTTTAATCAGTTTTCACATGGGAATTAACAGTAAGCTGTGAAAAGTTAATTATAAGTTTTTCATTGTAGCAATCTGTGGGGGTTACTTTTCATTCTGATATGTTTTTATATAATCCTTAAGCAAATGTTGTGTTTTCGTATCATCGTAAAATTATTGCTGTTACTCAAGTCTATATTTGGTTAACGATTGAAAAAGCCCATAAAGAAATGTATTTAAATGAAACATGTATTTTAGATATTGTGCAGCAAATCTAAAACAGTGATAAACAGCATTAAAATGCTTGGAGTTTAATTTATCCATATGTCTAACAAAATTCATTCGCAACCTAAGTTTCCTTCTTAGATTAATAGTGAAAAAAACAGAACACACACACACACACACACACACACACACACACACACACTTCTATCCCTATGGGGACCTTGCATTGACTTCCATTCATTTTCCAGCCTTCCAAAATCAGCATCCGTACCCATGGGGCCCGGGCTTTCGTCCCCTTAAGGCTGTGTTTTTCTGGAAATTGATCCAAAGTAGCAAAAAACGTGTTCACACACATTACGTCATCTCTTACATTCATTCRTTGTGCCTTTGTCTTCATGCCACCTTTTTCATTCACTGCGGACGAAAAAAAAATCATGGAGTTTGAAAGTGAGGGCGTTACTGTGGGTCGACACGGTCAGTTTCAGGTGTTCAATTAAAGACAAGCATCATCTCATCAGTTTCCCTAAAGTTTCTAATCCTAATATTCTTTGGGATCATTGTTAGAAATAAACGGCATTACAATATACCTAATAATTAATAGTTTTGACATGTTAAGTTTGCTTTTGTTGTTGTTTTCAAAAATCAAAAATGACTGATGTTGAAGTTACTTGTGTCTAACTTTCATTGCATCACTCTGCCTCTGATAAAGTCAGCTGTAAACAAGCTGTTTTAAGTTTTAAGAGTGGAATCAATTTGTTACAGCAGTTTTAGTACCTAATTATCTGGCTCTACCTCATATCTTTCGGCTCTCTGTCTGAACACAGAGCTGTAAAAATCTTGGTGTTATCTTTGACAAACACCTCACCTTGAATTCTCGTGYCTCTGCTGAACTTTTAGCTTCCTGCCCCTATCAGCAGCTTGAAATCCTCAGCTAAGGCACCTATTAACCATCCCGAAATCCTACTTAAAGATCATGGGTGACGACGCCTCCTCTGTTAGAGCTCCTGTTCTTTGGAATAACCTCCCTGAAAAGATTAGACTGGCTAACTCACTGTCCTCTTTTCAATCGCCTCATTGCTAAGACACGATGTTCTTTCAAAAAAAATCATAAAGTACGGAACTACATCTGCAATATATTCCTCTCGTGTAGCTTAAACTTTTGTGAGCAATATTTGCTACGGAATGCAGACTACCACATGTGTTTGTTTACCTACAAAAACAGCTGAAGTGAATGAAAATAGGTCAACATTGGTGGTGAAGAAGTCGCATTTTTCACGCTTATGCAGCTAAAAAATGGTTGAAATGTCACAAATGGAAGCTTTGTGGTTTCATTTGACTTTTTTCATATTGACAGAAAATTGTGGTATTATTTTATTTTGTTTTTGACAGGTTTTATCCTTCAAGACTCTTAGTTGTAAAAGACCTGCCGTAGAATGCCAGTAAATTGCTTTGCTTTGTTACAGAATACGCTTCTGCACCTCCGTTTGAGCAGCTTCTTCACTGCGGGGAAGGAAACTGAATAATTTGTTCAGTTTAGTGCAGCCATTCTATTAGAAAGTGGCTCTCTAATGATGCAGAATGTTTTCATTAAAAAAAAAAAACTCTCAAGTAAACACTGACACAAGTCTTGTCCAGAAAACATGAGGTGAGGCTTCATTTTGAGTCGGACGAGTCTGATGCAGAAAAAAAAGAGAGATCCGTGATTGAGCTGGAGCAGAGCAACACTGACACTGTAAACATGACTAATGGCTCACGTTATGTGATTTATGGTAGCCAGAGGAGGGTTAAGTTGCGTGCTATAATTTATGCTAATCATGGAGCAGCCCCGAGTGACATCATGAGCTGTCAGGTAGCATTTTACACCAACCTTCTGTAGTAGATGTTGCTTGAATACACTTTTAGACTCCATCATAACTCCTCAGAAACATTCCTGCTGTACTGCATGTTAGAAAACATGAAACCAAAAATTTAAATAAGTCTAAAAGGTTAGATTTTTTGTTTGTTTTGTTTTTGAAAGAGTTTCACCTTAGCACAAGAAAACAAATCCACAAAAATAAGAGAAAAATGCTGCAATATCGCAAGATGTAATGCTTAGAGTGTATGTTGTGAACGATGCTCAGCTACTACCACAAAAAATGATCTAATAATTTTTCTGTTGGTTAACGTTGATCAGCTGTGGAAGCCATCTTGAATTTTAATGATGTAAAAAGTGAATCATTCGTACATCTAATGATCACATTTTGAAAATGTCTAAAATCCATCTAGCGGTTGATGAGATGTTTTGTAAACAGGGTTGATGCAACAGTTCATAAAGTTTAATCAAAGATCTTTCACACTGAGCAAAACCTTTGGAGTTTGAGCTCGTTTTGTGAATGACTCAGCAAAAAAGTTTTAGCATAATTTAGCATCAATATTTTGTGGCTTTGGGCCTTTTTCTATTTCAATCTGTGGACTCATGTTCAGAGTTTGTCTGTCAGAAACTGGGACATTCAGTTTTCAATAGATCAAGAAATCAAATTTTAACACCTTGGATTCAACAGTTACAACACCTGAGTTCAACTTAGCAGCTTGTATAGATTTTTGTCACATTAATTAAATACTTCTATTACACACCTGTATATCTAGAGGTTTATAGTAATAGTAACTAAGTACATTTACTTTGTTACAGTACTTAAGC
>NW_013952642.1:759859-765239 GCF_001266775.1 Austrofundulus limnaeus | reverse complement strand
ATAATATACCATATACATACATTGTTAAGTTGATTCAACCTGGCACAGTGGAACAGTCAGTAAATTCAACAGCTTATTTCTTAAAAAGTGTGTGAAAGTACTTTTACTTTTACTTTCCCAGTTTTTGTGAACAGTTCTATGACTTTTGAGTAGTTTTCTCATCAGTGAAATTTATTTTCACCGGAGTCATTTTCTGTTCATGTAATTTTACTTTTACTGAGTTTTTTTTTCAAGTATAGACCTATGTGTATGTCTATGTAGAAATAACACACATGTTAAATGTTTTATGTCAGCAACATCAGTCAGACTTTCTTGCAGTACTCGGAAATCCTTCTCAAATCCTTGACCAATAAACATTAAAATAAAAAAAAAATGTCTCATTTGACATAAAATGTAAAAACAATGTTTGGTTTAAATCTTTTGCATAGTAGTGTGAATTTTGCCAATATTTACCACGCTTTTTTTTTTCAGTCACAAATAAAACCAGGATCTGTGAGATGTTTAGAGGCAGCATTCCAGCACTAGAAACTGCCTCATTCTCACAAAGGTCAGGTGGTAATGGCCTGGAGGATTATACTGGAGGGGAGCAGATTTGCTGCATGCACACGCACACTCTAACCGAAGACTTCTGTGATTGGTAAAGTGCCCCCCGGTGTGGATTTGCTGTTGCGATCCACCACAGCGCTGAAGCACCTGCCATGTATTTCCCCAGCCGGCCTCTGATTAAAAGTGATGGCTCTGGAGCGTGCGGCTGTTCCGGCGATCAGAGCACCAATCTATTCTTCGGCGGGGTGTAGACCCTTTTGCTGTGTGCTGCCAAAGCCCCTCCAGGGTCCCCTCTCCTGGAACCAGCTCTGGTATGTGAATCATTACAAATGATGTGCCCTGCAACATCAGAAGGAAGATGGTCTTTGGGCAGGTCCGACTGCAGGCTGAGGATGGCTTTAATGTCAACTGAGCCGTTAGTCATGTTGGGGGTAAAGATGCTGCAGTCAATGCTGCTAACAGCACCGGGCTGAGCCGCCTGACAGGTGCTGTGTTTCAGTGATGCTGGGAAAATATGGCCGCAGCCAAAAGGTTGAAGGAGGCGCAATTTTCGTGGAGTGTCCAGGTTTTTTATTACTCGGGAATGCGTCGAGTTTAATGATGCTTCAGACACAGAAAATTAGCAGGGAAATGAATTGCRCCACCAAAGTGAGGTCAATTTGCACAGATAAATCCATGAAGAACAGTGTGGAGCGCCGTTGAAACTGCTCTGCTTGCACTAATGAGCAGGTTAATTGCCCATTTTGTTTATTGTGAGGGGAAAAAAATGCCTGAAACCAATTTCCCCAAGACGCATATCCAAGCCTTATGTGCTGGAAAAAATAATGCAACTGTGAAAATTTCCAAAAAGATMATTTCAGTTGCAAAGTAAGAAAGGGCGGTTCTAGAGGCGGGGCCATTGGRGGATTGGCCCCATCTGAAATCTTA
Source organism: Austrofundulus limnaeus (assembly GCF_001266775.1). Lineage (NCBI taxonomy): Eukaryota > Metazoa > Chordata > Actinopteri > Cyprinodontiformes > Rivulidae > Austrofundulus > Austrofundulus limnaeus. Next base: position 763,766 of record NW_013952642.1, on the reverse strand, counting down.
TTGGCCCCCTGAAGTGCCCCTGTCCTTTCACTCATGGAATGATGGTGGGTGCAGTTCCACTTCCAACCACTAGTGGCTTTAGTGAGTCCAACAGGAAAGTCCAACATGAAACAAGTCTTTTTTCAATTTGAACAATCCTGCAGAGTGCAGAAAAAAAACGTTTTTACTGACAACCTAGATTTTCTTACATGTTGTGTATTTGAAAGTATTTTATTTATGTACAGTAAAAAATAATGTAAAATTGATAAGGATTTACTGTGCAAGCTTTTACAAGTGTTTGAACATGTGTGACTGTTTGTATGAACCTTACAAAAACTGGGGAATTGTCTGAAGGATGTTGAACAAATACTTGGCCCCTCTATGAATATTGTGGCCCCTTACACTGAAAAATCCTACATCTGCCACTGAAAGTAAGGATCCTAATTCCCCTCCGAAATAAAGTTCAAACACCACGTGGCAGTGTTGAGAGAGACTTCCATGGTTACAAACAAAACAACACTGCAGGCTCCGCTCCAGCTCAGGACCCGTCACAGCAAAGCACCAGCTTCTCATTGCAAATACATTTGAACAGGATCTTTCAGATGATCCAGAGRCCAGATGTCACCGGCTTCTTAATAACTTTCTGGAGGCTAGTTCTGGTCACTGTGGCAATTACCTTTGTGTCAGGCCTCTAAAAGATATGTCTACCCACGGGACGAGCAGGTGGCCCGCTCCGTACCGCTCATCGCAGATGAATGTCGAGGCTGATTCATCCTGACTCACCGTGTGACTTGCTTCTGCTCCGGCCGCTGTCGGCGTTTCAGTTTTTCCCAAGATTTCTAAAAAAAAGGAAAAAAAGAAGAAAAAAAAAACAAATGAAATGTTAGTATTTAGTTTTAAAAAGGTGTCCAAATATTACAGATATACGGCATCAAACACACATGATAGTGAAACCTATAATCACATTATTTAAATGTGACATTTACTTTAAGGCTTGAAGTTAAACTTCTTTATGAAAACAGTGTAAAAAAGACCCAAACTAGAAGCAAATTTATTCATTTTAAAACCCACTTCTGACTTACATGAAATAGTGTAACATAAACTGAATATAATTGCTTGTGATGTAAGATGAAAGGATAGCAAAGCCAACGCCGACTCAATGCTAAACCCGTATTTTCCCTCCTCTGATGTAACAAGAGAGAATATCTTTTTTTCTGAATATTGGCGTATTTGTATAAAAGCTGCAAATTCACGTGACTTGATACATTATGAAATTCTGACTTTGCTTTACAAACCTTACAAAAAAGGGCAAAATAGGTTGACTGCTGAATCTGAATTGGCCATAGATGTGAAAGAAAGTGCGTCTCTTTGTATTCGTCCGACTGACAATCTGTTCAGGGTGTAGTCTGCTTCTTGGTAAGCATCAGCTGGAAATATTGAGGCCCTCGATGATTCATAAACTAAAGCCAGYTTATTATTTTACATGGAAAAACGGCCAAAAGTAAGAAAGGAGATCAGCAATGTTTTTTTTTATTTTCTAAACCTTTTCATACTGAATGAACTCGAACATTTTGTAACTTTTATCATGAATGCATAAAAGACATGCTTGCATCAATAGCATTAAATAAAAAAAATTAATTTGACAAGTCTGGTTTCTGCATTTTGTGTTTGAGGAATCCCCTAAAAAAGTCAGTATGCATGCAATATTTTCAAAATAAAACCTTCCACAAAATATTTTGACATTACTGAACATTCATTAGTTTGAAAATATCTAAGTTTACACTTTTACTCACTGTATACATAGCCTATAACTTATACTGTAAAATAAGAAATTGTTTTTAAGATCAGATTAGGACTTTTTTAAAGCAATCATGTTTCAGTAAACACAGTATCTGAAATAGCTGCCACAAATCACTAAGTGTTCATCAGACTTGCTTATACACGTAGCAGTTCAGTATTTACACACTCTGTAGAAGGCAGATGTAACATTACCTGGTGTGCTGCATTTGCAGGAGTGTGTGATGTTCATGCAYGCTTTTGTTTGTCTTTAAGACGTACAGGAAAAGGAAGAAGCCAAACCACACAGACAGATATCCGCCTCTGSTAACTTTGCCTTGTGCAGCTGAGATGAAGTCTGGTGTTTCTCAGCTCCATAAGTCTGCAGTTATTATCATAATAATGTCTTGTTTCAAGTCGCCCTGAAACGCCTCTAGCGCCGCTGCACCGATTAAGAAATCTTAATTAAGCTTTTGTAGATTCTCCTTCATCAGACCTTGCCTCATTTTTTTTTACAAACACTCATATTCCTCTAGTGCTGTTATTTAAGAGCCAAAACTTCCACCTAAATGAAGAAGGTGTGCAGAGAGACAGTGAAAGAGACAGAAAGCAAAGCCCATGTTTCAGCGCAAGCTTTCAAGTTCCCCATCCCCTCCCCCCCTCTCTCTCGGGGCATTTAAGTATTAGATATCCCTGTGCTGATCCGCTTGTTGTCACAGCAATTTCCCCAGTTGCTCATCATACTTAAACTCCTCTCTCATTTCCATTATAATTATCCCAGACAAAGCTCACCTGAGATTTACACCGAAAGACAATTTAGTTTCACCTCTGCAGCGGCGCAGCATGACACTCTATGTGTAATGGATAAGACGGCTCGAGCTGCTAGGAAGACAAGTGCCATGTCTTTGTTGTTCACAGAGGTGAGGAAATCTTCCTGTTGGGAGCTCACAGGTTTCTGTTTGCAGCGGTGGCTGTTATTTTGATGCTGTAAGAGTCAAATCGAATTAAGAGCAGAGCTCACTTGAGGTATTACTAAGCAGCAGCCTCATCTGGGAACAATGCCAGCAGTACTGGTCGATTAAACGGCCGAGGCTGTCATGAACTACATTGTGGGACATTAGTACTGGRTTGCTTCATTCATCTGTGTTTTCGGGGAACAACTGTCTTAATTAAGCATCGTGSACGCTGATGGATTGGCCGAGTTCACTATTAGAAATATGTCCGACGACTCAAGCCATTTTACTTTGCTTTGCGCCTTAAGGTGCCATTACAGTCACTGCAAAGTCATGCAGAAATGTAAAACAAACTGCCTTTTTTTTCCTTTGTCATATCAAGGTGTCATATCAAGGGTTAATGTAACCTTAAACCAAAAGACTTGAAAGCAACATTTGCAACAAGAAACTGTTGTTTGATATATTTGGTTTCATTCTTTGTAAGTAACCTTTAAGTAGTGTTGGCAAAAAAAAAAAAAGCTATATTCACTGGCCAAAGTAGCACAGAGTAGGATACATGCAGCATGTCAGATGGAAAGGTTTGTTCGTATGTAAGTGTGACAAAACAAATAAGGCCAGACGACCCAGTTTGTTAGCTGTGTACACGCTTGTTTCAGTTAGGCTTACAGCAAAATTATAATTAGTCTGGGAGTAGCGCACAGCATCTCGGTGAGGATTCAAACAGCCGCTGCTCTGTGCTTTCAACATCTGCTTCTCTCAGTGATCCCTACAACAGGGCCTGGGGAGAGCGAGCAGTACTAATTACTAATAAAACTAGCTAAGCTCATTGCTGTGAATTATTGCAGCTTTATCTGAAGTGGACCAGAAATCGCTCCCGAAGCTAAACGGCTTTGAGATACAAGGAGGGATCACAGTTCAGAACTGTGTCTGGTCTGGATTAGCGCTTTGCTCTTCTATAGTGGTGTAATGGTTCTACTGACTGGACACAACTGCAGGGCTCGGGGGTTAAAGAAAATTGTGATGTACACCAAACAGGCTTCAACAGAGCTCGTGGAGACAGWTGAGATGGAGGATGACTAGCTGTGGCAACTCCTAAAGGGGGAACAAAAAAGATCTGAGGCTTGACATATGAGGTGCCATTTGCAAAGTTACACAGTCAAAAATTACCACCAACATTTTTGTTTTATTTAGCTTTTTAT
>NW_013952642.1:746224-758859 GCF_001266775.1 Austrofundulus limnaeus | reverse complement strand
GTATAACTCGGCACCCCATATTGTCATGTCAAACTTTATAAGACAACAGTTTGATGCAATCAACTTATTGGTTTTGTCTGTATGCAACAAGTTTATTTTTCTCTAATATAAAATCATTTACTTGTCGGTACATTTGTTAGCTGATGCAGATCAGAAAATATTACCTGAAGTAAGGTTTAATAAGCAGGCATACAGAAAAGTCTWAATTTATAAATATTATGTAAATAATATCTCTCCTCCATTCTTAAATAAAACTAATCCTTCTTTTTTCCCCCCTTGATGTTGCTAAGTGACATCCAGGCAATGCCATTAATTCTGTATTGCACAAACATGTCACCATCCTCAGTCACCGAACACAAACAACACTTCAGGGTATTTTCATTAGGACTTTTTAGTTTTATTTTTCTCAAGAAAAAAAAAAGGATTTCAATTGGGCACCACAGAAATCTACTGCCTATTTTGCTGATTTACAGAAATGATAACTTGGAAAGTTACATTGATGGTGCAAGTATTTCATGTATACCGATGTCTCTGAACCTTAAAACAATACATATGTTATTTTCTGACTAATTTAGCAATTAATTTTTAAAGTTTGTGACATAAGTTGTGTCAGCACTGATCAGATGCACCTGTTATCACTATTTACCACTTGCTCTTTTTATCTCTTAGTTTATTATTTTCTTTCTTTCTGTCATACACTGCTATTGCTGCAGTTGTTTTCCTCTTATAAACATGGTAATCTTTTATTTTTAATGACCAATTAGAATAAATTATTAAACTCTTTAAAACACATGCATGTACTTAGCTTAAATCTTGTCTCAACAGATTRAAAAAAGCAAAACACTTTCAAAAAGATTTAACTCTCACTAAATATTGCTTTCCTATCTACCTTTTTTCTGTTTTTTAATAAGGTCACATGCAGGAAAGTGCATGAAGGAGCCACAGAGCTCATCGAGTGGAGAGGCCGTGAAAACGGACAGAAGATTCCTCCCATGGGGCCCAGTCCACGGATTCTCAACCCCCTGCGTTTGTTTGCCAGGGGCTCCCCCGAGCTCAAGAGCAACACAGGGGGAATGACGTATTTACAGCACATGGAGGACTTTTGGGACTGGTTATCTAACCAGACAGATGTTCAGGGTTCACAGACCAGAACTAAGCGCAGACCCATCGTCAAGACTGGCAAGTTCAAAAAGATGTTTGGGTGGGGGGACTTCCACTCCAACATCAAGACCGTCAAACTCAACCTCCTGATCACAGGCAAGATCGTGGACCACGGGAACGGCACGTTCAGCGTCTACTTTCGCCACAACTCCACAGGGATGGGGAATGTGTCTGTGAGCCTGGTGCCGCCTTCCAAGGTTGTGGAGTTTGAGATCGCTCAGCAGTCCACGCTGGAGACCAAAGACACCAAATCGTTCAATTGTCGCATTGAATACGAGAAGACGGACCGCAACAAGAAAACCGCCCTGTGCAACTTTGACCCGTCCAAGGTGTGCTATCAGGAGCACACGCAGAGCCATGTGTCGTGGCTGTGCTCAAAACCCTTCAAAGTCATATGCATCTATATCGCCTTTTATAGTGTGGACTACAAACTGGTGCAGAAGGTATGCCCTGACTACAACTACCACAGTGACACACCGTACTCTTCCACAGGATGACCTAACTGTTGTATATGCATCAGTCTTTTGTTTTACCTTTAAACTATGTCAATGTCCAACTCTAAACTCATTGTTCTGAACTACCTAAACAGCTTGATATGTTGAAGAGTCAGCTCACAAAGGGACAAGTATACTGGAGAAACTTTTGTACATATTGCACATGTATACAGAAATAAAACTTAGTGTTAGGTGTACAAGGACTTTGAATTTCGGGGTTTACGTGAGATGCAGCGATAGCTACGAACCCTGGGTAAAATCTCATCACAGCAGCACATGTTCTTTGATGTAATTACCATGCTGTCCAGATGTTTGCTTCAAGGCTAAAATATGAGAGAGGAGCATTTGACAGCACTTATCAAGCTCACCTCGTTTAAAAAGTTGGGAGTTGAAAACTAAGTTTTTGAATCATTAGGTTATTACAATAAACAAACATTTGAAACAGGACATAAAATAAAAGAATTCATTTTAAAACCTTGCTAAATTTTGAGTAATTAAGTTATTTGGCCGTTGCCTTTGAGCTGACTTTCATGTGTACGTTAACAGAACTTGAAGAGAACATTCATTATTTCAAATGAGTTTTTTAAGCCTTCAATAATTAATTACAGCCATTTTTTGTTTTCTTTTTTTCCAATAGGTATGGAATAGAAGCAAATTGATTGATTCAACCTATTCCAAATTGTCTGTGACAAAATAAAGTGGTCCAACAAATCTAATTTCAAAGAAACTTGAGAGCACAATCGTAAATTATCACTCATTATCACCCGTCCAGATGTAAAGTGGCGTGCTCTTGTGCTTCCTCCTGAAAACGTCTTGGTTTCGTGCTACAATTATCCTAAGGCGTGTGCGTGCTGAGCCACTCTGAATCCCAACATCTGTGTTTGCTGGATGCACTTTGAGGCATCAGCCTGCCGAGCAAGCCTCACACTGGATTAATGTGTCAGGAGAGGAAGGGAGGGAAGGAGGCAATAATTGCAGGACAGGTGGATTTAGTGAGTCTGGCAGACAATTATCAGCACTTTGTCATGGTCCCGCTACCAGCCCTGACATTACCTGTCTTTAATAGGCTTTAATTAGCCTGGGGAATCCATTCACCAAGAGTGGAGAAACTGAAGAGAGAGAGAAAAAAACAAAACAAAACGAAGCAGAAGGAAAGAAGGTGTCTGCATTTTTTTTTAATCGAGAAGTGGGGATAAATTTGAAATATCAAGCTTAATTTTTTTTCACTTGCACAGCAACCCTAAAATGGCAGATTTCAGTGTACAAGCAGAAAACATCCAGTCTAATGGTGTAATGTGCTTCGATCCAGCAATCACCGAGACAGTTTGGAAAGGTTTTCTTGGAAACCATCTCCACGTTTAAATGCCGTGGATTGCGTTGCTTGCACACATCCCAGGTTCTCGGGTTAGGGCAGGTGCCACCGATGACACCGTAACTGTTTCTATCGATGCTCCTTTATTTTTCCATCATCTGTAAATGATCCTGTTCACATGAGGTGATGTGTATGATAAATCAGAGTTGGTAAACAATGTTTTAGTTTCACTCCTTTGTGCAAATGCTGTGTATTACTGTGTAACTCTAAAACTTAACGTGATCAATTATGGCTTTAGAGTTAATGATGATTTTTCCTAAGAAATATGTATTCTCTATTTTTTGTGTTTTATCATAAATAATGTAGATAAATGTCATATTTATTGCCGTATAAATTGCTTTGAATTTCATTTTCTTTGTAAATGCAGATTATTCCTATCTTTTGTCTCCCTTGCTTATTTTTTTTCTGTAAATTAGATAAAAAAGTGCACCTATCTGTGTAATTACCATTTTTTATATTAGTATTCAAAGAAAGCTTTTTTTGTGTGTGTCAAAATGTGATGGTAAAGATCAATTTAGGTTTGTATGGCATTAAACCTCACATAAAACGGACTCATAGTATTTGTCACTGAGTCTGCCCCRGTGTAGAGGCACTTGCAGTTGTCTTGTTTCATTTCTGAAAGGACTTCTCAACAGGATAAACACACCATTTTAAGAGGTACATTTCAGTGTAGCTTTTTAATGGGCAATAAATCTGTGTCCACAGGCGTGGATGATACCAGAGGTACACCTCGGGGAGCACATCCATTTTGTTGTGGCCATCAGGGACAGGGGTCTTTTCATTCGCTTCCATTACTCTTATCTGATCAGGATGAGGCACCTACTCCTTCTGCATCAAGTCACACCAGGCTCTGCACTCATCCAAATCTTAAAAAAGGCAAACATATATTACTTTTCATAGTTCTGCATTAGTAATACATTTTTAAACAAAAATAACTAGTTATTGTCTGCCACTGTGTAACAGGTAATGTTTGCCTGTCTGTTGGCAAAATACCTAATGAACCACTAGACAGATTTTAATAAAACCTTTTGAAATTAATCAATGGATGCACATGGGCACTTGATTAAATTTTGAACTGAATACAAATCAAAATGGTCACTACAGCTAATTGACTTTATCCAACACATCCATGGCTATAACACAGTCAGTCTTACAGATATTGATCTAACATTTGGTGTGGTAATAGTCGGTCAGTGGTGGGCACAGTTCCCCTAAAGCCCTAATAGGGGAACTAATTTCCTGATTAGTGCTTTAGGGCTTTTGCTAATTTCTTAATCCTTTAGTGGATTAACACTTGCTAAATTTATGGGCTAAATTTATAAGCACTAATTGAGTTCTTTAATATTGATCAACATTACTGTCAACAGCTGAGGGTGAAAGCTGTCAGGCATGTTGGTCATGTGTGTCATTTATCCACTAGATCAGTGGCTTTCAACATTTTTGTTTCTGACCCACAAAATAACAGTTGCAGACACTTATGACCCCRTTTATTACTTGTTTTTGTAGCTAATTTTGGTAACATCTCTGTTAAATATGGGAATAATAACTAAAAACAAGCCTAGTAACTATGATACAATTTTTTATTCATTTATGATTATTTTAAAAAATGCAATAACCATGATTAAAATATTCCATTAGCATTTTTTTTCGCATTTAAATTGATGTCTGGAAATCACCTGGGGACCMTCACTTGATGTTTTGTGGCCCATAAAGAGGTCCCGACCCCAACTTTGGGAACCACTACACGAGATGAAATATTAACAATATTCTGCACACAAAAAAATATTGTCTCATGGTGGCTCTGAGGAATGTTCTATGGGTCAGCTGGGTTTTTAGTGCTTTAGAATTAGCTTTTGCTAAGTTTTTAAGTGTGTWAGTGCTTTAGAATTAGGGGACCTAAATATTAAAGTTAGTGCTTTAGGGTTAGTGCAACTAATTTTTAGATTAGTGCTGCCYACCACTGTGGTTGGTCATTGACAACACTAAGCAAAGCATCTTCCAATATTGCATGACATTCCACATTATTTTCAAGGTCTCACCATAATGGATACAACTCCATTTGTCAGCATAGGGTCATTTAAAATTGTGATGCAGTATGTGATTCCTTTAAAGAATGCTAGGTCTTTAACCATTTTTAAAAATGTTAAATACAAATAAGTGTTTTAAATGAAATATAATGCAGAGCTTTTATAAACCATTGAGAAAAAATAAATAAATCAGTTTTAGTATCACCTGCAGTGTCACCACCCAGTGCTTTTTCGCTACAATCCAAATGACAAGAATTCTTCATTTTTGACAGCATCAGTGCAGGCATCTTCTCTTTCAAGCATCACAGTTAACGGAGGAAAGCGAGGGAGGAAGATAAAAGGTTGAAGAGGCGTCCTAAAGCTGCGATGGTATCAGGCCATTTCCAAGGATCGCTGCTGAGAGGGGCGGACGTGGATCAGCAAGCCGCTGATGAAGACGTCTCTTCTTGCAGGAGAGAGCGGCCTCGGAGCCACTTTAATTAGAGCCGGCACCTTGCATTCACATAAAACAAAAGAAAAAAGGTCTTTTATGTGTCGAAAAGGGGTTTAACTTGAAGCTATCCCAGAGCAACTAYCGTGCATGTCCTTTTGATTAGCCAAGTAAAGTGTTTTGTAATTATAAAAAATCTCAGCCCAACATCCACGTCCATTTAAACAATCATTAAAACGACTGCAGAAAAGTATGACACGTCCTGAAAGTAAATGATTTGGTCAAACTAACAATCTCCAGGTAAAAATATAGATACATTAATCTGAGTCACTTCAAACTGCTGGAAAATGTTTTAATGGGTTAATGCAGGCATTCTTGCAGACAACAACTTCTTTTTTTTTTGCACTTCCAAAGTTTTGACATGATGCTGATTGACGAGTAATATCATAGAAAAATGACGCTACTCTCGGTTTACAAAATCCTCTGAAGTGTCTGTCACACCACACTACATACGAGACGGACTTAATAACATGACGACCCCCCCATTCAAACACAGAATAACATTGTCAGTAGAAGTGATGCTCAGCATCCTACAGATATCCAAGCATGTAAGGACAATTTTGCACATACTCAATTCATGTCATTCTGCACACATATCAGATAGTTGCAGAAAATAAATTGATTGAAAAAAAAATGACTGGAACTTGGACACTTTCTCTTGACAATAACACGACCATGCATTTGTCTCTCCATTTTTAGTTTACCACAATATACTGAGAAGATATATTTGCAAATTGGCAATACTAAAAGAAAAAATTCTCTAAATTGTATCCATAACAGTTCACAGATGTATGATCTGGAATATGTCACTCAAATGGGAGAATAAGAACATTCCAATGTTTTAGGACCGAAGTATTTGACACTGGTCTTGAAAATGGCAGATTACTATTTTTCCCCCCACACAAAAATGCAACATAATGGATTTYCTTGTACATTGGTCTTTTAAAGATGGTTCAACTGTCACTTACATCAAAATGGTGCCATCAATATGGGGCATACACATTTTTTAAAAAGTGTAAAGAACTGACATTGCACTGAGTGTTCATGCTTTTTAATGTCTAGTCACAAAACGGGCTAAACATTACAAATATATAATATTTCCCATTTAGTTAAATCTTTGTCACGTTCCTATAGAACTCCTTATCAAAATGACTATACATGGGAACTAGTGCAACCTGGAGGAGGCCTGGTCTTTGTGACAAGGCAGGCACAGAGTAAAATAGACGAAGCGCTCTAGAGCAGGTCCAGAGCAATGGCAGATATATTAAGGCCATTTTAAAAATTACAGGGAAAAAAAACTGTAGCTGAGAACTTGGCTTGCTGCCCGGCAGAACAGAATTCAGCTGAGGCAGCAAAGCAAGCGAGCAAGCAACGCCGATTGAATCAACTGTTATCCAAATCCATTTATGTCAGCCTTCCATGTGCCAGCCTTCCCACATCTCTGGCCAGAAAGCTTCACTGTCCCTTATTCAAGTGTGTTCAGTTTTGGTGGAAATAAAAGTGGCACCCCACAATAGTCCTTTCTTTGTAAACCCATGCTTCACACCCTTCAGCTTAGTCCTGGGTCACAGTCGGGCAGTCAGGACTGTTTTAGTCGCTTCCTCGGAAGACCAAAGGGTGGGCACTGAGCCGAAGCCAGGGCACGGAAGGCTTCAGCTACCAAGTGTGGATGGGACTGGATCATTGACTTCCAGCCTGCAGTCTCCATTATATCTGTGGCATGACTGAAATCACAAGCAAAATGAAGTTAACACYAAGGCATGCTAATCAGCACATTAAAACAGGTATAATTTAATATATTAGAGAAAACAGCACAAGCAATAAGGGTATGATTTGTTAAGTTACACAAGCTGCGTTTCCATTGTAAATGTGCGCAAAACATTGTCGATATTCTGTTAATGTCGAAAAACAGTTTCGCAACTGCGGTGTTTCCATTAAGTAAGAAATGCTATTAAAGTCGTGCGTGAATACDTTTGTTCTCATGATAAGTCATTACAAACATGGTGGCAATGGATGTAAACACATAGCATGTTGCTACTGCAACACTAGCRCTCAACATCAGAGGAGACATCAGTGTCTTTTATCGAGGCTCTCCAGCGACAAGCCCCTACTTGGGAGCAGCTACGTATGCTGTGTTTTGGGGAAATTGTAGTCGGTGAGTTTACTATTTTATACTACTACTGTGATGTTACTATTATTTCAACTTCCTGTTATCTTCTTCGTCATCTTCTTTTTCACCAGTAGAAACAGCTGGTTGTTGATCACGTGACTCCCGTGATGCGAAAAAAGTGTTTCCATTGCAGTTTTGCGAAAAACACCAATTTCGATACGGCTGAAATACCACCTCATCCTAGCGCAAAAACATTTTGTCGAAAAACAGAATTTTTCTCGAAATTGACGTGTTTCCATTGAGCAAATTTATTTTCAAAATTCTAATTTGCACATTTTCATGGTCAATGGAAACGCAGCTATAGAGAAGTTGAAGTGGGCCATTTGTACTTTCTGTGAGCTGAAACTAACGTAGGATTAGGATGCCATTATAGTACATATACAAACAGAATAAAGTTCATCGTTTCAAGGTGTCCTATAAAACTGCACTAAATCAACTGAAAGAAAAACCTGCCACTGAGGCCAACTCCTTTCCTTCAAAAATTGTACAAATATTCCGTTCCTGGGGTTTATCCAGGTATGAGTCTATTAATAACTTGGATACAAYGATAATGCGCTTCAAACTGAAAAGGCAAACAGCACTCTGTCTGCCTGGGCTAAAACAATGAATTCTAATGCATCTGGTTGGGGGGAAAGATAAGAAAGTGTTATTAATCTTGTGTCACATATATCAGCTAATTACATACTTGCTATTCCAGTTCTTTCCATCTTTACAGCCCAGCTGTCTCAGGACACTGCACCTATGGCAAGGAGATAAAAAGGTAAGCATTCAGGGCTGGTAAACAGAAATGGCAGCAGGAATTTATCACCGGAGTTTTTTTTTTTTTTTCCTCGATACTTGCCTGTTGATAAAATCTATGGCTTGTGCTTTGAGCTGCTCGGCACTGTGCAAGTCAGCCAGGATGAGGGTGTCGGCCACATTCTCCACTGAAAGGCTGTTGCACAAGGCCTCTTCACACATGACCTTTAAACGCTCCAGAGCATACTGGTGTGTATGTGTGTGGGGTGGAGGGAGGGGGGGGGGGTAACGACAAAAAAACACTGGTGAAGGCTCCACTGTAAATCTCAATGGTTTAACATTTTGCTTGACCAATCAGTGAAGAAATGACTAATTACCTAAAAAAGCTTCTTATCTAACACCCTTACCCACTTTACCTATCCTAAAATACAAAAGCTGTTTTGAATTAGTGACAGATTCAAGGAATCCTAAAATATGGCTGGTAGTTGTGTAAAGATGAGCAGGTGTCTTTTTGTTATGGCACAATAATCAACAAGATAACATAATTAAAGGACAGCTGTAAATCAAGAGGGCAGACCGGATTTGGTTAATCACACCAAATCAGACCAAAATCCTAATTTTGGTCAATCTCCCCAGTGTTCATGTCGAAGCATCCTGCCCAAAAATAAACCCTAAAATGCTACAAAATATATTCCTTATGCATAAGTTGCTTTGAATAAAAGCATCACATACAGACAATGTAACTTTGGTTAAATAAGCACAACTTTCAATAGTTAAAGATATTTTTTAGTCATAAGAATGAGAAATTGTATCTTTTTTTAGAGTTTTATGTTTAAAATCTATACAAAACGAACCTCAAGTGCACCAAATATATATGAGGAAAAACATTTTTCTTAAAAGGCAAGAACAAAAAAAGGTGTATAAAAACAAAGTCCTCTCTTGCTGCTACACAATTTAGGAGGGAAAGTAGAAATCAGGGACTGCTAATCAAATGTACTTTGATGATCAGTGTGACCACTGCCAGCAAACTCACTCCAAGGTCAAACAGTGCTTCAAAAACTACATTTCTGACTCTACAGACCTCAGCTAGCAGATTAAACGTTAAAGTAGCACTTTTAGAAAAAGACTGAACACTTATAACTTGTTTGCAAGGGTTGCCAGGAGAAAGTCTCTTCTCTCTAAAAAGAATATGGAGGCAGGACTTTGTAAAGCTGCATCTGAATGAACCACACGACCCTTTGAACAGACGACAACCAAGCAGAGATGTTTGGCTATAATGCAATGTTTGGTGAAAACCAAGCGCAATATATCAGGACAAACGCTTTGCACAATGGTCAAGCACAGAGGTGTAGAGGGAATCATTTGACCTTGTTTTGCAGACTCAAGACCTGAGYACCTTGCAGTCAGAGTCAATCTATTCTGTATACAGACATATACAGAATAGTCAAACATGAGGCCATCTGTCTGACAGCTAAAATGGTCTAAATGAGGTCATRCATCAGGAAAAATGATCCCAATCATAGCAAATCTAAAACAGGATGGCTGCAATAGGTAAACAATCAGTGTTTCTCTGGTTTAGTTATCAACCAGATTGAAATGTCAAGTTGGTACCTTAACATAGGCAGGTATACACAAATGAGCAGTAATGACCACTTCACAAGTGGCTTTTCTACGAGTTTTCTTTTTGTTTARTAAACACTGACAAGATGAATTCTGTTGTTTTTGTATGTCGGATGTTTTATTTTGAATAACTGTATAACTTGGTTAAGACCAGATTTTTCTTAATGTGTCCTGATACATAAATCACTTAAATCAAAAGTGGTTGGACTTTCTTTTTCCAATTACTTTATATACCCGTCATGTGATAAGCCTATTCTAAAAATGGGGTGCTAATGGTGAGACAGAAAACATAAATAAATCTGAACAGTCAATATGGAAATTATTCACATTAGACACGGTCTAACAACAACATAATTACAGAACAAAAACAGAATAAGTCTCATTGACTGTCATTCAGCTCTTACTCTCCCTGTAGACTAACAAGACTGTTGGGCGGCCCAAACATTGAAAATTTTAAGGGTCCGTGGATATATTACAACCAGTACAGCTTTATTAAATGTTTAATAATTGTTCAGGTTTGTATTAAAATGAAGCAGGTGTTTTATTAAAACTAAATTTGAGCAAATCAGTCCATGTACTTACTTTATCTGCAGCTGCCAACAAATTGTCTGCCATCTTCTCCAAGTTCGGGGCCTTTCCTGTGTATATGAAGCCCATCATTTCCCTAAAGACGTCTGGATCCACATCACTAATATCAACACGGTTCTGAAAAAAAAATTAATAAAAGGCAAAAAAGCTTCTTACTTATAATAAAATGTCACCGGAATTAATAGAACAAAGGAAGCTAAACATTTTCATTATCAGAGTTATAATAAATTGTTTTTAAGCCATGACTAAGTTTTTAAAGCAGAACACATCTGTGTACAAGGACACACATCAAGAAGCAAATACAACTCTTTATAGTCTTACCTTTTTACTTTCTTCCATTTCATGTTCAAACATTGCATTAAAGACTGGCGACCTCGCTGTCAAAAAAAATAATAAAAATGATTTAAACTTGTTTTCACGTAAAAACGATTCAACCTCTGAAGTTTATTAGTTCATCAAGTAAACTATCAGTATCYATCTGCAACAAAACCAATTATTTTCAGTAAATAAAGACAAAAAATAATCTAACACATCAACCTTGCTCCTCTAAAGAACCTCATCAGGCATCGCCATCCCTAAGCGACAGTTTTTATCTATGGTTCCCTCAGTGGCTTTTTGATCAGTCTTAAAGAATCTCTTACAAACCCATGATCTCTGCTAATACTTTAATACACATAACCGATGCATCTTTATACACTGCTYTAAAGACTGTACCCCTCCTACGTCCTTTTATTAGATTTAGTGCTTAATGGTGCATGCCGGAGTTTCTTACTGTAGACATTTGAATGTTTATGCTCCCTTTAAGACATATTCTATGTGCTCAATAAGTAAATTTAAACTTACATTGGACTACTGTAGTGCAAAAAAAGACAGCAAAATTCCTACAGCTGTCACATTGAAAGYATTTTCTCCTTGAAGACTGCAGCAGCCACCGTGTCTAATTGAGATGAGAGGAGAGAGCCAGACTCTCAATCTCCTGAATCCTACAGTCATATGGGTCAAGCAGGGCCAAGCAGGAGTAGTGGTGTGGATTAGCAACCATTGCAAAACTAGGCCGCAACAAATCAAACCAGGCACACAGACTCTCCTTATCCTTTCAAGGCACTTTTGACTCTTCACCAGAGGTCATTAAAAAGAAGCATGGAYGTGTCTTTCTGTTGCCACTTCTGATGCTCCCCTGGTTCAGTAATGTCTTACCTGCAAGGATAGATTTGTGGGCTTTGAACTCTTGCCCTCCCACATAGAGGCTGCAGTCTGTAAAGCGTGAACACTCCCAGAGATTTCCTAGGTCATCAGACAGCTGACACTCCGGTACTTTCAGCATGTTCATGTTGGACTGKCCCGAAATGTTGACGGAGTCTTGGACAACGCTTACCTACATTATCAGAAAAACAACAATGAGGCAATCTTGTAAAGCAACGCTCTCCCCAAAACAACTTTAAGAAGGAAGTCTTGAAAAATAAAATGAAATAAAATAAATACATCAATCTAGAGAACCAAACTTGTGTTTTTCTGATTTATATAATTAATAGGACAGGGTATTTTGCCTTTTATTTAAATTACATTTGTTTTTTTAAACTGACACTTCCCTCTAAAATCTTAGAAAGTATCTAAAAGTGCAGGACGGCTCACTACATTCTTGGCAACTGCATTGAAATCAAATACACTGACACCTAATTTAACTTGTCCCTTGAAAGAACATTTTCAGACACGTTAACTCTTATTGACATTCTGAATTCAATTATTTTGAAAACAAGTGTTGTTTTAAGAGAAAGATGGAGGAAACATTTTACTTGCCAAAAGTAAAATGTCATCAGATGCAAATCCACATCTGATGCAAATCCATTAAGAATACAGACAGCTGTACACTGGCYATGGCATAAATTAACACTCTCTGTTAAAGGTTATTGTTGTGAGTAAAGCAAAATGTTTTTTTAATACAAAAGCTACTTGACATTGTTGCCATAATATATAC
>NW_013952642.1:717975-746189 GCF_001266775.1 Austrofundulus limnaeus | reverse complement strand
ACACACACACACACACACACACACACACACACACACACACACACACACCAAGAAATACTAGTCAGTTTTTCCTCAAGCAAGACAAAAGCAACTCAGAGCTTTATTTATTTAATGGTACACAATTYTTCAAGAAAAAGAGAACAACAAAATAAACAGACACACCTTGAAAGCATCAGTCTGACTTTAAGCACAGTGTTCCCAGTCAAACATTACAGACATGCAAATGAGTGAGGGAAGTGTGACTTTGTTTAGAGAAGCATAAGGGCGTTTTAAAAAATGCAATTCCTATTCATTACAAGAAATACAGAAAATAGAAATTTACCTCACAAAACAGGGTGAGCTTGTCATCAGGTAGGAGTCCATTAGCTTCATCAAGAAGAAAATCYCTCCGTATAAATTTTTTGAAGCCCCAGTCTTTGCCTTGGACAAATCTATATGCTCTTTGGCTTTCTGCAACCAGGAGAAAAAAAATAACGTTGAGACTTAAAATAAGYTAACTTGTCTGAATTGCACGGTTAATAAGATAAACAAGAAAAAAAAAACCAAATAATATTTGATGTTGCTTGTACTTACCCATTGCTTTCGTTTCTTCTCTTTTAGCATTCAGCAAGGAAAATTTAAACTTTGCTCTCACTTCACTTTTTGGACAACTAACAAGTAGTAAATACAGTGACAAATAATCTTTGCTTTCATCATCAAGTCCTTTTGGATTGACTCGCAAACACCTGGCAAGTGAACGGAGAACACAGCAAATCAGTTATGTTAGCATTAGCAAAACAATCCTAGCTGTATTTTTTGTTTTATTTAAAAATTAAAAAAAATCCCAATGTCGAAGAAAGCTTTATCATCAAACAGTTGAAACTGAGTACTGACCACTTCATTTTATCATTAGGGCCGGAAGAGAAGGTGGAACTCTTCAACACCTCTCCCATTTCTTCTCGGCAAAAACTAAAGTTGTTTATGGTCCACATGTAGGAAAACTTCACAACTTTGACCTTGAAAACAACAAACAAAGGAAACATTTTGACTTTAATTTTGTCACATTTTAACACATCACATAAGTACTCCTCCAACAGGTTTGATTTCAGAGCCAATACTTTACTAAATAGAACTATACATTTCATTTGAGACATCAAAACAACTCGACAGAGTAGACAAACTCACTAAGAGTTTTCSCACAAAAGTTATATTAATACTTTTTTGGTCACTTTTGGTTTTGACTAGCATGGCACTTGGTTCAGCCCTGAAAACCTGGTTCTACAGTTTCACCAATTTGTTTCCAGGCAGGAGTACACAGCCATAAACCYAATGGCCTTGTAGTGGTGTTTTGAAGATCAACAACAACAAAAAAGAGCATTAAAAGCTTGAAGCAGAAGTAAAATAAWGGAGTGACAAATAAACTTAAGCTCACTGTTAAATTTATCTCTCCTTTTTTAATCCTTTGACATTATCAGTCACAATGTAAATGCAAATGACCACTTATTACAACAAAAGGTATAAAAAATACGATGAAAATCTGAAATAAATGGACGACAGCAGCAGAAAAACAATAGATCCCACTCCAGTAAGCTAAAAACAAGAAATTATGAGATTATAAGAGACACAATCACTCTTTGATGACTCCAGTGGTCTCCACAGCCACCAGATCTTAATCCAATCGAGTTGGTGGAATAGTAAATTTGTGTCATGGACATACAGCTGACGAATCTGCAGCAATTGTATGATGCGGTCATGTCACTATAGACCAAATGTCTGAGGAATGCTTCGCTTAAGCTATGTCACAAAGAATGAAAGCAGTTCTGAAGGAGGTTCAACCCAGCACTAGCAAGTTTACCTAATAAAGTAGCCAGTGGCTGTAAAAACAATCAAACCAGTCCTTGCTGGACCTAAGTAAGAACAGGATCTAGCAACATAAACACTGAAACTGCTCAGCTTCATGCTAGACAATAAAAACAAACACACTCAAAGTTGTGCAATCAGTTATTTGCTATGTTTTCCTTTCAGCAATTATCTAACACAACAAATTGTTGGAAATAGTTGGGAGGGGAAAGACGTACCAGTTGAAACGGAAATACCAGGTCAAGGTTTTCATAACAATAGGTTATTTTGAGCTCATAATAAAAAGTGCTCTATCAGATCTAAACATTCACAATGTAATAAGACCACTTCTATCAACATAYAGAACAAGGTTCAGTGTGTTTATGTGTGTCCATACCTGTGTGTAACACCAGCTCTCTGCCACAGGTCCACTTGACATCTCCCCAGGAGGAGGGGGGGTGGGAACCCGTGACATCACTGGCTTAAAGGTACCACTCACCCACGTCCTTAAAACACTAGAAGTTCTAAAAGAAAAATTATGTTATTTTTGCACATAATCACACAGGATTAATTTCCTTCCCAACATGCAGCCTGCTTGACAAAACAATTTGATTAAACTATTTACAAGCCTCATTTCTTCTTTAAAATGATCAAGATAAATACTGTACTACAATATGAATCTTATAATACCTGACCAAACCTTGTTACGAGGTTAACAAAATAAAAGAGGCAGCAAAGTGACTTCTTAAGATTACACAATTTTATAAAAAAACGGTAATGCAAATGTTTGCCTTTGTACTTTTTTTTTACTTACGTAGTTAAAAAAAAACAGTACCTACCAAAGAAGAAAAATATCTTTATGCATGATGAAATACCAACTTGTCTCTGTGACTTTACATTTCAAACTTATGGAACAATGTAAATGTTGACTTGGCATTGGATTATTGTTTCAACTTCCTGGATACATCTGTTTTTCCTATGAGCAATCATATACAATCTCATCTTATGCAGCTTAAATTGCTCTCACAGCACTAATGTCACACTTCAGTCCATATCAACCAATAATGGCAACTTTCCAAAACACTTTGTGAAACAATAAAAAAGTGTGTAAAACAATAAATATGTTCAACTTTTATTTTCAAAAGCAAAGAAAAACAGCTTCCTATTAGCCATAACCATAAACATACATATCTGATAAAGACAGAAAACACAAAGCAGGATGAACTGGGCCTGATGCAAGTGAAAAATGTGTCCTAATCTGCAGATTATTTCATCAAACTTTACATCGTTAAAAAAGAACCCATCCAGAGGACATTTTTCTTTTTGATGAAACTTTACTGTTTCACCTAAATGGTTTGGGAGTTGACCTAAAATTCTAAAGGTGAAAGCAAAAATAGTAAAATAAGGGCAGACTGATGTACCTTTCTGCACTCAGGGCAAAACAATGAAGTAAATCTACAAATTCAATTAAATAAATTGGCCATAATTACCAAAATCCCTAAGTTATTTTTTAAGTAGAGAGACTCAATTAAAAAAAACCTCCTTTCTAGACATAATACAAAAATAGATTTCTGAGAGAAAATCTATAAATTAAAAACACCACAAACTACTGTCAGAGCAGCAAAATAATGTGTTATTAATTCAGCTTAAATTCTGATATTTAAAAGGTGTTTTGTGACAAATTTTTAAACCTGACAATAACAAGTCAGCATTTACAGAGGTCTTCTCACAAACTGATCATTTCCCCAAACTTCCTGTAGCTCATCACAGAAAGGACACATTAGCTCTACCTTAATGTTTCAGCTGGAAACAYTACACAGAAAACTTCAAATTTTCCTACAACCAACTTATGAGGTGAACAGGTATTTACACAAAAATATGGCAAATTTACAAGGTTGTATATTTAATAATGCAATTTAACTAAGACCTCATAACCTGAATTACACTAATGCCTAATTAATGACAGAGAGACATTTAATGTTTGTATTTCATATTAAATTACTATAAATTGCAAAAAAAAGTATTAAGATCACAAGCTGGGGTTTCACACTATATTGTACATCTTACCTCATTAGTTTAAATAATACATTTATGTCATGCAGCATCAGAAATTAATATAAAAATATTTATCACCTCTAGAATTCTTGAAATGTTTAGAGGTGGGAGTTTTTTATGTAATCACAGAGTCCTTCATGATGCCATCTTCATGTAACCCTCTAAACAAAAGAAGCATAAACATTAAACATAAGGTTTACCAACTTGAACAAAAATGAATCTCGTAAGCTTATTATCTAAAACCAAACAATGGTGACAATCAAAACATCAACAATTTTATTGTAAAATGTACTTATGTTTATGTCAATTCATAAACCATTTTAGTGTTTAAGTGAAATATTTCACTATTGTTTGCAAGTGTTCAGACTTTACTATATATATTTTCTCACCACTCTTAACTTGATAAGATTTATAGATTTCAAGTTAACCTTTTACAACATGACGCCTTTTGAATTTTGTAAAAAAAAAAAAAGTGTTCCTACTTAGGGTATAACATACATGCATACTTTTAAAGCAGCATTTCCCTAAAAGTGTAGCAAAAGGACATAGACTTAAATCATTTTAACAGCGGTGGACATACAGTAATACTCTGTGTGATGATCGATACCAATCGTTTCTACATTGTTTACAAAACGTTCAAGGCAGCAGCTCATCTTTTAGCTGACATGAAAAAAAGTGTAAACAAATAAACAGTCATGGCAATTCTCTACCTCCATCCTTTGTGTTTCCACAATGAACCTTTTCTTGCTTGCCTTTACAATTATGAATGTTTTTGCCCCACCTATTTAACTGATCTTAACCCACAAACCAGTAAGAGCACTCCAGTCAACAACCAACTTAACCTAAATAATAGGTCCAAAAAATTAAATCACAAAAGGTGTTGAGCTTTTGCAGTAGCTCTATTAAATGTTTACCTCTTCATTTAAGCAGTACTTGGACTGTAGACTATTAAATCTTTTCCTAAGGCCCATCTCTGCTGTTTTATTCAATTAGAAAACAAAACACCTATTTATCTTTAATATTTTAGGCCTTTGTTTGTTGATTGTATTTTCATCTTGTACCTTCAAAAYACTTTGCTCCACTCGTTTGTTTGTAAATTTACTATGCAAATATATTTGACATTGATATGAAGTGACAACCACAAGTCAATCAGATTAGTTGACTGGAAATTATTCACAATCACAGGCAACTTTGTTGGGACGACACATTAGCTGTAGTTGTGCAACAACGCCTATGATATTACAAATCATGTGAAACGACCAGGAGGCTTAATAGCTACTTTAACAAAGCTTAGAGTAAAAGTATTGCATTTATTTTGAGCTACAGCTTACGATAATCGTTATTTAGGATGTAAACGACTGCGACAAAGGATGGAAAAATCCAAGCGAAACAAGAGCTTAACTGAGCTGTAATTTCTAAGTATCCATCGCTGCATGRTTTATGTTGATTAAACATTTACACCCGTGTAAGTAAAAACCATTTAACAAAGAGAAACAAAACATAAAGCTCATTGTTTAATTGGCGATACGTTTTAGGCTAACCTAAGCTAACACCAGCAAGATTATATCCACTTTTGCCTTTCCACCCTATGAGCAGTGATATGTTGTAGCGTCAAATCTATTCACGTATCGCCAGGCTGGTAGACAAACATTTATATCAGGTCTTATTTACGAGCCAAAAAACATCCTATTAAAATTGGTAACGTTACGTTTACACTCCGCAGTACCCGGTGTAAAACAAAGGCCTTTCACTGATCCTTGTGGCAGGATGCTAGCTGAGCAAGCTAACGCAAACCCCCTCACGTTAATGGAGGAGAAAAAAAAAACATCAGCTAACTAGCAACTAGCCTGGGCTAATCTCTGCACTGGCTGCTCACAAAAAGTTTAAAAAGACGCGACGGTGGCGTACCTTTCAATTTTACACCCCCATATATATCGAATGACGCATATAGCTTTGTAATACGTTTGCTCCCTTCAACGTCCGTCACTTTGCACTCTGTTTCAGTCAGTCTCTTCACAGGGTTTCTTTGTCTAATTTATCTTTGCTAGCTTACACTTGTCTAGCTGGCTTGTAGCTTAACAAACTGGAAAATATACCTACTGCGCATGCGCGTGAAATTTACGTTCAAAGGAGCGTGTTCATCTCAGCACCTTACACACATTGAATAGTCGAATATTAGTTATAGTATAGATGTTTTAAAGCCGAATAAAATTTTTTAAGGCATGTATTTGTCAAAGAGGTTTTTCATCCATTTCTAAAATAATTGTGTGTCAGAATTTTAATTAAAAAAAACTTAATGCACATATGGAACATGTTCAGTTTCATACTAGGAAAATACTGTACAGTGAAACAAAATTAGGATTTCTTTATTATTTTTATGTGTAGTTAAAAGCTATATTTGCATATTTATGTATTTATACATGTATAGTTCTTATATGTGCTTTTGGATTATTATTATTATTAATTATTCTCTACTTTAGCAGAATATGTGAGTTCAGAATCATTCTTGCATAATGAATCAATATCTGTAAAAACGACATACTTATGTTTGCATTTGCTACTTTCACGTAACTTTAGCAGCCATCTACTCCCATTTGCTACTTTTTCAAGAGTGTCATTAAAATCTGTCCACATGAAATATTTAAYTTTAGCTTAGTCACATTTTACACAACACATAAAATATTATATTAAATCCAAGACTTTATTCAATGTTATATATGCTGGAAAGTGTCTTGTCTGTCTAACTCAATGGTTCCCAAACTTTTCATCTTCTGACCCACAAAATACCCATAGCAAAAACTTGTGACCCCAAATATTACTGGTCTGAGTACACAAACTTCAWTAATAACCCTAAAAACACAGGTATTGTGACAATCTAAACAGCTTCTAACAAATTTAAATACTTATTTATATTTATTTTGTGTTTTGTAATAATTATGGGGAAAATATTACATCAGCAATTGTTTTATTACCCTTTAAATCGATTTCTGGAGATTATCCAAGGTGCTTCATGACCCATAATTGGGTTCCAAGCCCAACTTTGGGAACCAAAGTGCAGTGGTTCCCAAACTTTTCAGCTTTTGACCCACAAAATAACAGTAGCAGAGACCTGTGCCCCCAGTTATTTTTGGATGATAAACATTTGTATCWGGTCAACTAAACATGGGCATAGTAATAATATTTTTTATATTACATTTATCCATTTTAAATACACTAACCTCACTCCTTTGTAACAACWAAGGCAAAAATGTAATTAATTCAGAAAATCTTTTCAGGACCCCACCTTGATGTTTCGGGACTCCACCTTGGGTCCCGACCCCAACTTTGGGAAACACTGGTCTAACTAATTCTATTGTTCTTGTGTGCAGCAGTGCCAATGAAAACGAGTCACCATCTTACTATTATGGCTGCAAGAATTTGGGGTACGGTATCTACCATCGTGTTATTACAACTTTAGAAACATACACCTAACTGTTTTTCAGTGTAAATACAGAGAGCAAGGAACAATATCACATTAGTTGCTGCAGCTACTGTATGGAGAAAATATTAATAAATGATGCTAGAAAACACAATATGGAATCCAAGTCATTAAGGCTGTTATTTACCAAGGAAAATGAACTCTTGAAAGTTCAAAATTGAAGGGATCTGTTCCCTCTTTGGTCCTGAAAGCGACTCGTTTAGCCATTTGTTTGGGTCTTTTGAGCCCATCATTGGAGTTGGGAGCCAGCTTAGGTTTTGYACAAGATTCTTTCACAAACAAACAACATATTTGAAAAGGCCAACTAAAACTTTTACTATATTTTGTCTCACAGTTGACCTCATACAACAGAGACATTCATCTTCCCTGCACATACTGTAAACAGTCCTTTTCAACAGTCTGAYTGTACAATCAAAAGAGGAATCAGTGGCACGTCAGGTGGCTTTAGTGCTCTGTGGACATGTCACAACTGGTAGCTGCACCACAGACAACCCWACAGACATTACAAAAGTTTTGAAGGTTATTTTATGAAGAGTTGTAAGGTAACTAAGTACAAAGACTTTGTAGAAAATTTGGTCATCTGTACTTTACTTGAGTAATTAACTTTCAGACTAAAACAGAAAAAAATTGTATAGGTCTTCTGGACGGGTTCTTCTCTAATGAAACGTTTCGTCTCTCCTCCAAGAGACTTCTTCAGTCTGAGAGTTTCAGGCAAAATTCAGGCTTTTAAGCMCTGCCTCCATGTGACTGATACTCACATCACATGGCTATCGTTGACACCTAATTAACACCTATTGTTAACAAGGGGTGGAGTCATACTGGCAATAGCAGCACTGCAGGAGGGGGACAACTGAAAACGGAGGCCTCCACCTCTGTTTAATGATGGACGGTCTTTCTTCACAAAAATGGCTTCTTTTACTCCTCTCTCAAACCAACGTTCCTCTCTATCAAGAATGAGAACATCCTCATCTCTGAAAGAGTGACCGCTGGCCTGTAAATGAGTGAAAACTGCAGAGTTCTGGCCATTAGATGTAGCTCGTCTGTGTTGGGACATTCTTTTGAACAGTGGCTGCTTTGTTTTACCTGGATTACTGAGATGCATCAGGATCTTTCAGACTACTTTTTACTTCTACTTCTTACATTTTTACACAATTATTTTTCTACACCTTATTTGTTTTTAAAAAGGCAAGAAGTAGAAAGTAATTACTTCTATTTCATTTTTGCTTGTTTAATTTTTGTTATTGTATAAATAAATAATATCCTGGATAGAGTGAATTTAATTGTGGTAGAAGGAGAAGTACAATTATAAACCATTCATTGTACACAATCCATCACAGCTGCATGTGACACAAATCAYGTCCCACTCAATACAGGACATATCAGACATGTGCAGTATAGTACAAAGACATATCCTATTTTTTTCTTTTTTACTTGAATATTTTTAATAGGACATAGTCTTTTCATCCTTTAGAAAAAAAAATTTGAGTGGGCGGGGTTATCTCCCAATAAATGTCATTATGGAAAATCTAACTGCTCATTTTTACACAGTACTTTTACTTTAAAAACTTAAGTACATGTTATGTCAGAAATTTATTTGTGGTACTTCAGTACGAAAATATCAGATAATTCAAGACATTTTACCAAAAGTAATTTTATGGTAAGATACTTGTACTTTTACTCAAGTATCTCTTTATACAACACTGATTTTAGGACTGAAATCAAGAATAATTTTTGAATTCAAAATGTGTTTAGATGCATGACTGCTTGGTATAGCTGTCAATATCGAATCAAGATGCTGTTATAATATGCATAATAATCAACATTAAGTGGTTAAAAAGAAGTCTCCCTATTAAAAATTAAACAGGCAGTTTTCAGGTTAAATGTCATCATTAGTATAATCTTAGTTCAATGCTGCGATTTTCTTACTAAATCTGCATTGAGTGAAGACAGAGACATTATTTTCATCTCTGAAGCAATTAACATCTTGAGCAACATTTAGATTGCAATCAAAATGAATTGCTGTTGTTGTATTGTTAATGGAGATTTATACCCAATTAAACACAAACTCTACACCAACAACAAAGAGCAGTACACCTAAAAAAAGTTATAAGTTTTGTTGCGTAATTTTTAATAAGTGAAGGACAAAATATGTCATAAAAGAAGATTAATGCTTGGTATAAAAAGTGGAACTTTTCATTCAYGTTGCACAAAAAGACACCTCCAGTCAGTGAGAGTGGTTATTTTATAGGCTAGTAAAACAGAAAAAGTGCAAATAAGGAAATATTGATGTAAGTCTCTGATGTAATGTCCCAATATCCCTGATTCTTTCATCTGCTTCTGGTGTCTGTTGTATGTCAAACACAAAGCAGCTTCTGGGAAGCCATTCTCTGAAACAATACCCCATAAAAGCTCCTTGTAGGCTTGATAACCAATTCCTCGTCACACACTGTTCTGTGGAGCAAGCAATAAAAAGAAATAAATAGATAAAAGCATCTCTGCACCAAATTTAATTCATCTATGATAAACCTTATGATTTTTTTTCTGTTTTCTGTTTAAGCACCTAAGCAAGTTTGTTTATTTGTTAAATACAAGGTGGTAAAATGTCATTTTTTTTGCTGACCACATCAAATATATTTAATACCACAGTGTTGATGCGCTGACCCATCTTGAAGTAGAAAGGTTGGTTGATATAATCACACTTAAAGAGATATGGGGATACAAGTAAGCTTATCACAAATTTAAATCAGTTTCATTTTAGGGCAGGAAAAYAGCCTTTACTGAGCACATATTCTTATCTGCTGTTCTTAAAAAAAATCTTCAAAGTTAGGAAGTATGCAGCTTATTCTTTGCACCTGGTACTTCACATCTTAAGACACAATTTAAAATGTATTTTTTTCCTCTACATAAATCTCTTTGTCATGATGTTCTTGTCAAGTTTACCAAAGCCTTATTGCACACAGTAAGTAAACAAACAAGTGCTTAAAATTGTCACAAATTCTGCTTACTTTTTTTTCAGGACAAACTGACAACCAGTGATATGAAGACAAATGTAAATTAAGCATATTATGTTATCATTTTTATTTAACCTTTTGTTACTATAGTTTTCATGCAGTGCAAATTTTTTGATATTTATGTTGGAGTTCACCATGTGGATAAACTCAAAAAATAAAAAATAAAAAAATAAAACACTTACTTGAAAGAAGCTGGTTTCACTTCCCTTAAGGTCCTGTCAAACTAGACAATTCATGGCAACTTATGAAACATGTTTATGTCTAAATTGGTAATAAAAGTTACAGTATATATTTGATCAATTTGTTTGAATCACCTTATGTACACACCGAAAAATAGCTTCCTGTTGATTTTTTTCAATTCCATCTTAAAWGCAGATGTCTTTAAAATGTTTATAAATTGTCTAGTGTGACAGGGCCTATATACAAACCTTTAAATAATCCACAGTTTTTGTTTGGATTGTGCTATTCTGTAACAAGTTGTTCTCATTGCTTCACTAAATAAATGATATGTATTGATTAAGTTTGTTAGTGCATGCTTGGCTTCAAGAGTGATTAGTTCTGAATAYCTCTTTCATCTCTTTGTGTAATTTGATGTATTCATCAGGTATAAATAGCCCTCTGCATGAATATCTCATTGAGCAACGAGCCTGACAGTCTCCTACCTCCAATGTACAATACTCTCATTAAGAGAATCTCAAACCACTGCTGATATTATTTCTGACAAGCATTGAAAGCCTTAAGTGATGGAGACTGATCCAGACAGAACTTATGAGCATGAAAAAAGGGCCACAGTGACGAGACGAACCCTGGTGACCTCATCAGAACACGGCCGTACAGATGTCGAGAGAAAAACTGATTTAGACATTAGTCACACCTCTTTTTTTCCTGCGGTCTTGGAAATAAAGAGATAAGGTTGAACAATGTGGTTGGCAGAAAGGCAAAAAACCCCTCTGTCATCTAATTAGATAAAATCTAACTAATATAATACCTAGATATTAAATGGAAATGAGATATAGCTATAATTTGATAAAATTATAAATAGTTCTCAGGAAAGTTCTTTATACTCTAGAGATAGTTATTTTATTAATGTTAAAAAAGTAATGAATATGCCACACGTTTCTATTTAGGGACATTGCTCTTTATAACTCTTCTGTCTTTTATTAATCACAACATGAGATCTGTATTGTATTCTTACAATGAAGTTTATTATAAATGCACCTGACAGGCAAAAGTCTGATTTTGAAATATTTCCTGAATCAGACTTTATTGTTTCGTTAACGTGCCCATGACATCAATTTTTTGCAGTAAATATGAATGCATTTTTGGAAAGACAGCATTGATAACATAATGCAAAAATGATTTTACTCTGTTGAGATGAACAGCCGTCAAGATATTTGCAAGTGAAGTAACAGGAAGTGATGTCAGAGGGGAATGTATGCATGTAAACAGAGCATTGTTACAAGGTTAACAACACAGACTAAAGAATCTTATGTTTCTTTGGATTATTTTGAGTCACTGAAAAGAGAGTCATAGTTCAAATAATATTGTAACAAAAAAAACAGGGAGTTTTATTTCTTAAAAACTTCCCCTTTGATGTCACTTCCTGTTCCGCTTTGACTAAGCCAAWWTCTGGAGAAAATATGCCAGTTATGTGTCAAAATAGGTAAAATTGTGTGTTTTATGCAGAGTTTCTTAAATATAAAGATGTTTTCTTTGACTTTTTGTATTTGAGTGAGCTGCACGTCAGGCACTTTAAGGACTTCACTCTATTGTCATTCAGTTTGTTCAGAAATTACTATTTTAAGGTCAGTAACAAACTTTAGTCCTGTTTTTTTTTGTTGTTTTTGGGAAAAAAATCCACGTTAGTTCCAATTAGACTTGCATTAAATGAAGTCATTTTATTTATTTTTTGTTTGTCTTGTGTGTTTTTTGAATGGGTGTCCTTAAATGTAATTTCATTGTGCTCTGTATGACAATAAAGATATCACCATCATCATTTAATTCATTCTAATAATCAGTTATGTTCTTAGTATTTTTTTCTTCAACATTTTAATTGAATTATTCCCAGTTTATACTGTGAATGAGCATTAAGAAGGCTTCTGTTTTATTTTTATTTATTTTTTGGCATTTGACAGCATGAGAACAAAGCTATGTTGGCTAAGAACATCATTCGCCTGCTTTTGAGATAAACTTGAGTCATAATAAATAAATGGGAAAGCTTACAAAACAATCCCTGCAGCATTTTTAGGTTTCAAAAGCACAAAGTAGCCCCAGTCCTTCTAAAATTAAGAAAAAAATCGAAACAATTCCCATATTTCTAGTTGCTCAGCCAAACCAGTACTTCTGGAACAAAGATTTTTGATCAGAGGAAACCAGGAATCCATTAATCACTAAATGAGACTGATGGCACTTTTTCATTGCATGCTACAGTACAGTGTAGTAAAGCTTGAAAAATACTGTTTTTTGACTTTTATTGCAGGTGTTATACCAGGAGACTTGTTGGGCATTAATTCAGTTAAGATTTCAAATGAGACAAAAGTAATGTGGAAACAGTACAGACTGCTAAATGATCTGAGAAAATCATAAGCTGAAACAAAGTCTCTGCTGAAGTGCATGCATCATTTTATTTTCCTTTTTTGTGACATCATTTGAAAATCTGTCACAAAATTAAAAAAAAGATGCTGTGCAAGTTACACATTGCCTTAAATGCTTTAATAATTTATTAAAATAATTTATAGATGCACATTTCATTTTATTTGCTTCCAGCTGCTCAGGTATTTTCCAGAAATATTCATTTTGCACTTGAAGCATGTAAAACTCATTCATTTTAAAATGYAGTCGCTGTTCTTGATGAATGCACTTCTTATTATTTCTTATTTATTTTAAACATAATCAAAATGTTACCTAGCATTACATATTGTCATATTGTGCTGTTTTCACACACGATAATATCTCTGTTGTTGGAGAAATGCATCTCTGAGTGCTGAGAGTGATTTATTTTTCTTTACATGATTTTTGTTTGCATAAAATGAGCATTTTAGAGAAACCCTTTGATGCTTGAGTCTGCAGATCTGACAAAATGTAACATTTACTGCCAATTTTTGAGATAACTAGTATTTCTTTTGATGTTTTATTCATAAGAAAGGGAAATGTACGCCACCAAACAAGAAAATAAGCTCTAAGACTGTAGATGTTTTTTTTTTTTTTGAGAGTCGGATCTCTCTTTTTGTTTAAATATAGTCCTGAGCTTAATCTCAACCCTAGAAAATTTCAGTAATCTGTAGACTGATACTGACTTTGTATGAAATGTAACCTTGAAACATCTTGGCAAACGAATCACACAGGCGGGAAGAGAATGTGTAGATTAGTTCACAAAAATATGCAGAGGAGTGAATGAGTCTTCTCTACCACAAAGATTGTATTTTTGTGTTATTTTCAAGGTGTCCTTTACTGCATGTCAGTGTGAGTCACAACTACTGTGTAGAGCTTCACTAATGAAATACAATCACCTCACATCTACAGAACATGTGAATAACAGTAGAACTCATCAAAGCATAAAGCAAAATTATTTACTTATATCGATTCATCGGACTTATGTAATAATAATAAAAATAATGATCATTAATAAGCCAGCAACTAAAGAGTTAAATACTATTTTTAATATGGAATTTTGCAAAAATAAATGAATAAATGTGAGTATAGGAAGGATTAAAATACACTTGTGTTCATTTTCATTTAAACACGTTCAGTGTTTGTTTACTTGACAATCTCGGAGCCTTTTTCTAAATTTTTGACAGGCCTGATTATGTAGCTCGAAGCAGATGCTCCATAGCCAAAATGCCCATTGCCAATTATTGCTATTCTTCATAGCTCATTTCCCATGGAGCAGTGAGAGAAATTACACACTGGCCCCATGTCATTAATAGTGTCACTTGATATGGAAATGAGACTCTCATTTAACYAAAATTGACCGTTTTTGTGCTGGTTTGATTATTACATGAACTATGACATCCTCGAAAAATGTATTCCAGTTATTAGTTTTGATAAAAATCCATTTTATTATTCTGACATGTTTCAGCTGATTATAAAAAAAAGTTCTTCTGTGATAAATTGAGTTGGTTTTGGTCTGTAAAAGTCGGTGATGTTAACTTGTTTTTGTGCGTTATGTTGTTCAAACGGCACCACAGTCATCTTGAAGTTCACTGACTCAAGTGTAGAAAAATAGTATTTATTATAATATTTATTTTTCTTGCATGATATGTTGTTAAGAGTTAATATCACTAAAATATTATGAAAATAATAGTTCTAGTTTTGATTAAAAGTTCTATTTAATTTAGGGTAATATTGTATTTGAAAAATGTGCATTTAACATTATTATTCATAGGAGTTCCAATTCTTTTCATGAGTGACCAACTTCTTTGAGATTTGGCTTTTGGAACCAAAACAGCTGCCTCKTTTTGGTGAGCAGAGCAAAATGAGGCCTAAAATGACTCACAAGTCCTATTTTCATGTCTCYCATTGGTGCATTTTCTAAAACAGTAGAACACGTTGTGATAAAATAGTTCAGATTTTTTTAAACTCAAATTATTTTCGGCATAATTAGAACAGCTTTTTTAAATTTAAAGACTGACACACATGCAC
Organism: Austrofundulus limnaeus; assembly: GCF_001266775.1. NCBI lineage: Eukaryota > Metazoa > Chordata > Actinopteri > Cyprinodontiformes > Rivulidae > Austrofundulus > Austrofundulus limnaeus. Next base: position 731,186 of record NW_013952642.1, on the reverse strand, counting down.
ATTTAAAGTGTTTATTAAAAACAAACATAAAACAAAGTTTGTAGGTTTACAAGGCTCAGGAAGTGAATTAAAGTCGCATCAATCTGAAAAGGAAAAAATACAAAACAAAACAAACAAAAAAAAACAATACTTCCAAGTTGGTGTATTTCCAGATGACACTAATAGTTTTCTTGTTGAGTCTTTCTTTTAGGTCTGCCATGGTGTAAGGACTCAGGTGTCTAAGGAAACGTAATGAAAGGAGGACGCAGTGTACATAAACATGCAGGACACCGGCCCTTGAGGACTGACTTTAGACACCACTGATTTAAAGGGACAGTRTTATGTCTTTCTCAGACAGATATTTCAGTTCTATACCATAATAAAGTAACTATGTCACCTTTAGTTGTTATTAAAATGCTGTTTTTATGTTTAAATCAAAATTAAACTTGACTTCTCATTCATTTCTATTTCTAAACACCTTGAAATTGTCCTCTGTCTCTTTAAGAACCCCCTTCTGATCCCGTCATGCCCATTTCAGCACATCATCACAGCCGCTTTTCTCTTGTTTGCAAGCTGGAGCGTCGTAGCATGCTTTGTTGTAACGATAATTAAAAATTAGCAACATTATACAAGATCGATTTTGGAAAATTGTATCTCAGGATGCATTTGAACCTTACTGTCGGACCGGAAAGTATGTTTTCTAAAGAACCGGAGCGATTACAGAGAGGACAGCTGGCAAGATTATTTCAATCGCTCACACCTCATACACATACTGGTTGTAACAAGTTACAAAATCTTAACACATAGACCAAACAACATGTGAACAAAAAAACATGAGTTGTTTTTCCGCTTACCTGTGCAGATGGAATGTTTTTGATGAGAGTACAACATTATAACATGATGTAAAACTCAAAAAAGTTGATTTTACATGATATTTCCCCTTTAACATTAAACTGTGTTAAACGAACATAGTTTACACTGTAAAAAATGAAATGTTGGATTTACTTAACCATGTTATGTGACCCCATTCCACTTAACTGAGTTGAGTAAATTCAAAACAATATACCAGTTTTTTAACCAAAGAACATGAGTATGTTGCTTTGAATTTACTCAACTCAGTTAAGTGGAACGGGGTCACATAACACAGTTAAGTAAATCCAACATTTCATTTTTAGAGTGTAGTGTTAATGTAACACTGTCATTATTTTGTGTACAACACATAATCTATGAGAATTAAGCTCGAACAGTTACAATGTGACAGTGTCAATAGTTACGCTAGTCAATTCTTTAAGTKTACTTCACATAATTTGCTGCAATAAATTAGCAAATCTGCAGACACAAAGACAGACGAGGCAGATCGCAGACTTTTGTGAGGCAAGAACATTCAACTTTTATTTTTGCCTTTCTTGCCTCTACATGATTCTGTAATCTCTTATTAATACATGTTTTTTTTTAATTTGAGCACAAACAAGATGTTTTTCTTTTGTATCTAAAAAATTGAGCCAGAGCAACATAAATGTACTTCCACACAGTAGCAGAACTTTCAAAGAAAAAAACAGAACTGAACGTGAAACTATCCTCAGAAATTCCCATTTGTCTCGAACATTTGAAGGTATGTGAGAGTGAAAAATGAGGCTGTTCAGCTTGATCAAGCAACGCCGCACAGTCACTTTCAACTATTTGTAAACAACATGACGTCTGTCATGTCAGAAAAACATTAGGATTATTGGGTGGAGAAGTCTAGGGAGAAATAAGACATCACAGTTTGATGATGAGACGTCTCATTCCTCAAGCAGGGAGCTGATGATAACCTGTCGTTCTTCTGGTCTGCTACACCTGCACACTAACAGGCCGCTGGAAACGGCTTCTTCCTGACAAGCTCCTGTCTTCTTTGCCCTTTCATCTCCTCACTCCACAAAAGAGAGTTTAGAAGTCTTTTATCTATGCCTGGGGGTGCAGTTTCTCTTCTGCAAAAGAAAAAAAAAAAAGAATTCAACCAATTAAGCTGGTTGTACTATGCTTATGAACCATGCATCACAGGAAGCGCGCTAAATGTTTTTCAAGGTTTGAATCTGCATAATTGGCAAGTGGCTCGCTAGCTGATGAAAAAAATTTGGGAGATTTAACACCACCTCTTGTTTCTGGATATTGTTTTGTTATCTCAAGTTTTTAGTCTGAATTAATGAGGAAAAAATACAGAAAGTTTTTTTTTTCAACTTCTTGTAAGACTTTAAAAAGAAATGTTTGGACATTTTGAAGTAGAATTCTGTGGAAAAGTTATGAACAATTAGTGTCTTACCTGTCGATAGCGCATACGTTTTGTTTTAATACATCCAAGAGAAAAGTGGATTGCTGCTGTCTTAAGGTTACTTTAATTTCCAGAATCTTATAGCATTTTACAAATCTTCAGACCAACTTCAGTTTTGTATTGCCCTGTGATTTGCATGTGTAAATAGCAACAGCAGCAGCTAGCTGCAGCACTCAGGGTACAGCTGGAGCCATCTATATTTAAACAKTTCTGTTATAGTAACCATACAATATGTAATTGACTGCAGTGAATAGGTTCACATATTAGTTTTTGCATGAACCCTGCAGCATTTTGAAGATTAGGGTTGTTTAGCAATGGCAACGTTTGCTTTAGGAGTGGGTCTGCTCAGACCCTAAATGACAAAGTARTAGTAGTTTGTTCAAGTGGATTCTTTTCCAAATAATGTTTTGTCTTTTAAAAAAACTCCAAACTTTAATGTTTTGCAGTTTTATAAAGACCTCTGCATCAATTTCACTTTATATAACTATTTAGGCCAAAATACTGTGATTTTCATGCAGGAAATGTTACAACTTGCTCCTGCTGCTGCGATTTCTGATATCAAATAGTCACAGTGTTCCATATAAATAATCATATAATGTAAAACTGACATTGGTTTAAAATCTAATAAATGTGTGTGTGGAACATTATGATTTTTTGGAGATTGAAGCTGTTTAATATTATGTGTTTCTCAGGCCTATATTTGAATTCTATACCATAATAAAGTAACTATGCCACCTTCAGTTGTTATTAAAATGCTGGTTTAATGTTTAAATCAAAAATAAACTTGATTTCTCATCATATCTGTTTCTAAACAAATTGAAATTTGCGTCTGTCTCTTTAAGAGCCTCCTTCCGCTTCTGCCCCGCCCTTTTCTGCCTGCAGGAGTCACGGGGCGGGGTGCATAGGGGAGAGAGGGTGGGTGCTCTTGGAGCTCAGCTTGGAGACACAACCCGGAGGAGGAGCTGATCCCAAAAGGCAGTTCTAGTCCTAACCAGCCATTTTTGCCCTCCTGCCTGGCTGCCTCAATACACTACTTAATTTCTCAAACATGCATGAATGAGTCAAAGCAAGACTTTGGGCATGATTTTTGATGAGATGATAACATTATAACATTATAACATGATATAAAACTCAAAAAAGTTGATTTTACATGATATTACCCCTTTAAAGATGCTCCACTTTTGTCTTGGCCATTTTTATATCCATTAGCAACACAGTCTTGTCAGACACAATTGTGATTTTGAACTGAGTTCAATACATCACCGACAAGTAAGATAATCAGGGCTGGGTAAAAATAACTGATAAAATCAATATTGATTAAATATTTCATTTAAATTTTGTAATTTAAGGCATGAGATTGATTTTCCCCATGACATTAACCTCAGCAGTCTCAGAAGCTGAGGTGTGTGTATATGTTTTGTGTCACTCCTGGTTTGCCATACATTTACGTCCGGTTGATGTTCAGCACTAACTTAACGTTCAACAACAAGTCATCTGGGGCAAAACAAAAGAAACTAAGGAATAACATTAGCAGCTGATTCTAAGCAGAACATAAAGATAACAGAAGCCGTGGTAACTTTTGTTTGCAACGATTTACACCTGTGTAAAAGATGACATTCTAACAAAATTATTTAGTTTTGTTATCACCATTATTATTTTTATACTTAAAAAAATCTTAAGGAAATTCACTGTGATGAAATTTAAGTACACTTTAACTTGCATTTATTTGGGATTAATTGATTCAGAACCTCATGARTCCAAATTGAATCAGTTCAGGGAATTGGTATACCCAGCCCTAAAGATGATTATTGCTTTAAGCCTTTTCACAAAACCCAACTTCAAAATGTTCACACTATCCCTTTAAGATTCATCCATAAAAGTTTGATTGGAGTGTTTATTCATCCTGCCTGTCTTTGTTGAACAGAATGAAAGGTGCAATGTTAAAACTATCTTCACTCTGYTTTTCCATTGACTCTTGTAATAATAATCTCATGAATTCTTCTTTTACTACTGTAAAGTTTAAAACATGCCTCTTCACTGTGGTAATCAAAATGCTCCCAACGCTTCCTGCTCCCCTTTTCTCTCTCTTTTGTATTCATCTCTTGCTTGTATAYTGCATTTGCAAAGCACATATTTGTGCTCTGAAGAGATACAGCATGGCGTCACTGAGAGACTGTCGGTGAGCAATTGCTGATCCTCGGGAGTGATAAAGAGAGCCGGTCTGTCTGAAACCAGAAAAAAAAAAAAAAGGCTGGAGAGAGTCATGGAGCACATAGACCAGGAAGGTCACCAGCTGCCAAAGAAGGACCAGACGGTCTCCAGAATGTCCTCAGCTTTTCCTCGATTCACTGACACTAATGACTTTGGGAGCTTGCAGTGTTGTAGTATAGCAGCAAAAATAAAAAAAAAWWAAAAACGAAAGTGAGTTTGAAACAAAKCAAACTGCATTTTGATGGAAGAAATAATGAATCAGATGGCTTGTGCCACATAAAGAGGATAAATAAACGACTGGTTTGAAATTGTAACAGAATGATCTTGGCCTTAACACCTGGATGCAGACTGAAAGTGGACTGATTAAAAGATATGCAAATGTGAAAATCCGTTGGACACCCTCTCTATCACTACCTTTGCATATGGTCATTTTAAGGACGTGCTTATCTCTGTCAGTGTGCTAATAGATTTATTTCCCTCCAGCCGTCGAGAGGAACACCTAAGGCACATTTACTGCGCAGTAAATTTTATCTCTCTTTATTATCATTGGAAGTTTGCACCATACAGCTATTTTTTTTTTCATAATCAGTGTCTTCAAAAGTGTTTTACATTTGTCAGTTCTAATCTTTCATCTCGTTCTTTCCTTGGGACTTGTAGGACAATTGGATCTGATTTTGCATCCTCTCTCCCAGATTTTATTTCCAGCAGTGTTTAGTCGCTTATTTATCTGCWGACTTCCCCAATCACATTTCCGGGCAGGTGCATGGCTGCCCATCCACAAATTACATCTAGGATAATTTCATATTGATTAATGCAGATGCGTTCCTCTTGGCTCTTGTACTCTACCTGCAGTCTATTTGGTATAAATTACTGAAGCTATTTTGCTGCACAAAGCCAGCCCTCTCCAATAAGGTGTTGGCTCATATGTCAACTGGGGCCTCCAAACTACCCCTCTGACTGCAGGAACCACTAAAGCTTTTAATTGCCTTCTGTGCAAATGGTCCTTATGCACTTGATAAAGTATGAGGAAAGTCTGGCATGAGCTGGTAGAGACTTAGGGGAGTCAGAGTGCTTCCAGTGTGCGTGTGTGTGTTTGTATGAAACAAAAAATGTGTGTAAGAGATTGGGAGGGAGGGAAAAAAAGAGAGTGAAACAAGTTTATAGATAGACTTAGTGATGGCTGTTTGGTAATTCTTRTCCCTGATATTACAGCTTTTATGAGTGTGGTGTAAAAGTTACCCTTTATGAGAGCAGTCACCACTCAGCAAAATGCTCCAATAGAGGCCTGCTAGCAGCCCACAGGATTATTTTCCTCTGTGTACATTCACTACAGTAGAGTGGCTGATAACCCTGGGTAAAGCGATAAACAATCAAAGCGCAGCTTCAGTGGAAATGATTGCATTCTGTACCCTGCCCCAGAGATGGGGCCCATTATTAACACGGGTCCTGTCCTGACAACGCTATTTTCTGGAAGGTAATTGCAGATTCAGATCTCTGAGAGGGGCCCGACTGAGAGTAAATGCCACCTCTTTAATTACGGTCTCCTCCACGTCTCCTCTATTGAGCTGCGGAGATGTCTATCGCTCCATGGGATCCTGGGGAAAATGACTCTAATGGGAAATGACCAGTGTCTGGGAAGAAGACTCAGATTAGAAGCGACATTTCTAATTGATGGCTAAAGAAATCCCCAGGCCGGATGACTGGGAAAAGTCACTTTGGAGCACGCGTAATTGGAGCGATTGCGGTTCGAACAAGAATCATYGAATAATCTCTCCTGATTTAAGCCGGTGCGAGCACGGACAACAAGTTCAGCAAGAGCAATTGTGAAAATTCACAAAACCCAGAAATTGACATTTGTATGTTTTATAAACTCTGAATGTATTTTCTGAAAGAGACAGATAATTCAAAATGATGGTTCTAAGACTCTGCATGTTAATTTTAAATGATAGCTTTACAAAGATGCACTGTTTCTGCTAATCTGCTCTGAATCACTGCTCATTTATCATCTATGGTAAATCAGTATTATGCCTTCATTCAGTCTCTTTTTATCAGATGACAGACCCTAATCAAAGGCAGGTCCATCTACGGCTCAAAATCACAGAGTGAAGGCTTCATCTCTCTCTGTTCAGCTGAGATGTGACAGTCACACAAGAATGAAGAGGTAAGCACGGCCATCTTTAATCTTCTTTAATTAGGTACCTCGACTCGGGAGCTAACTTTGTGTATTTGTACTCCAGGTTTGCTTTCAGCTATGACCCTCAAAGCTCAGAATATTTAGTTCCTCCAACAAAGGCAATATTGTTTTTACTGGTTTGTGTTCATTTGCAGATTTAGCAAAACATCTCATTAAACAGTGGATTGATTTCAATGAAACATTCAGAAAGTAAATCATTTTATGTACATCTACAACAGATTATTGTTTGGAGTCAACCCAAAGCAAGTTGGCCACCCATTTAGGACCTTAACCACAGAAATGCCAACAACTCAGTCAGTTTTGCAGATGCTAAAATTGCAGCTAAGAGTCATTCAACATACATAAACTATAAACAATATGTAACATATTTAATAAAATAAACTTTTACATTAACTGTTACAGTCAACACTGATTTGCAAAATAAAAACTAAACTGAGACTAAATTTATATTTGAATTAGAGACGAAAACATTCCAACATTTTTTCTTCATCAGTGAAAAGACAAGGTCAAAATATAGTCTGGGTCCTGTGGATCCAAAATAAGATTTATTTTTCATTTTATTTTATTATCTTGAATTCCACAAAGTGATAAAATATCACTGAGCTTCACTCAGATCAGTCCCTACAAATACAGCTTGTAAGGAAATAATAATAATAATAAAAAAAAACACTACTGTGTATTATTTTAATGTTATTGCAGTTTTTGGATTTGGACCGTGACACCACAAACGAAACAAWTTTGATTGAATTATTTGCACATTTTCAGTTTTAGCTTCTCCCGGCACGTTGTTGCTGCAGCTTTCAGACACTCTGCAGCCTGTTGTGCTGTGGATGTTCACTCTTGAATCCATCACTGCTTTCTGTCACCGGTAACAAATCTGCTGCGCTTTTCTCCACTCTCCATTCATTAGCTGACATTACAGTGCAGCAGGATCTCTGAGGTTCCCCCGACTGGTGCAAGGAGTCGAAAATGACAAAATAATAACAACATCTGTCTTGTGTCCAACGGTATTGACATGACATTACAGGTAGCAAATTGTTTGTGTTGTGAAGTGTGTCTGGATGATACCTCAAGCTTATGACAACAACTCCAGAGTGTGTCAGGGTTTGCAGGAGTTAATGGCTAATGTTTGGTAGGGCAGACAAACATGCCAYATGTGACTATTTTTGACAAAATGGATTTAATAAGAAATCCATCCATTACCTGACTGCCTCAACAGTAACCTTTTGTGAGATATTTTTGTAAAAAAAAAATAAAAACTCTGGGGAGAAGAAGCTCTTTGCTATCAGAGGGCAGTTTTTTTTTCTCAACTGTGCAACACTGAATCTTGAGTACTATCAGAGCATCGTTAGCAGCTCTGTCAAGTTCTTTATTGGATTTGTGGAAGTTTACACTCCACTAACCACAGCCGAACCTGTTGTGTTGGACAGCATTACAATTGTCAAACCCTACACTTAAACGCTCATCCTTTTGGAGGGTTGCAGGTGAAATGCAGGCTTGCTTTTAGAAAAAAAGAAGGAAATAAACCGTTTAAAAAATGACTAGACTCTTGGTATAAATCACACTTGAGAAACACACACACATACACACATTTTTTGTATTTTTATTTTTATTTTAGTTTACTTCTAAGTAGTATTGCTCGGAAAGTGAAGTGTCATCATGTCTGTGACAGCAGTGTTGCACTAGTCTTAATCCATGGACTAACAAGCTCTCCACTGCAATACAAACAGTTACAAGCAGCAAATTCAGTCATCAACAGCTGTCAGGTCAACTACAGCAATAAATAAATAAATAAATAAATAAATAAATAAATAAATAAATAAATAAATAAATAAATAAATTAATTAATTAATTAATTAATTAACAATTGTAGGTTTAAAATAAAATTTAAAGTGACCTGTCAAAACTTTTCAACACATCAGAGTTGTAAAGTAACTAAGTACAAATATTTTATGTTACTGTACTTAAAAATTAATTTTGGTTATCTGTACTTGAGTATTTATTTTTCAGTGTACTTTTTACTTTTACTCATTGCATTTTTACACAATTATCTGTACTTTCTACTCACTACAGTTTTTAAAAAGGTAAGAAGTAGAAAGTCGTTACTCCTATTTTATTCTGAGTTGTTACTTAAAAATACTATCCTGATAAATTGTGTCTCCTGGATAGAGTGAATTTAATTGTGGTTGGATGAGAAGAATAAATATATACCATTCTGACATACTATTAGCTTGTACACAACCCATCACAGCTGCACGCCGTTAGAAAAAATATTTTTTGGAGAAGTCACCTCCCAATAAATGTCATTTTGGAAAAACTAACTGCTCACTTTTACTCAGTACTTTTATTTTTAATACTTAAATAGATTTTGTGTCAGAAATTTACTTTTGATGCTTAAGTACAAAAATGATCAGATACTTTAAGACTTTTACTCAAGTAATATTTTAAGAGAAGACTTCAACTTTTACCAAAGTATTTTTATGATAAGATACTTGTACTTTTACTCAAGTATCACTTTCAGGTACTTTGTACAACACAGCAACACATTACCCAGTTTTTTTTTTCCCCAGAACATCTGTGGATCTGGTTTTTGTTTGGTTAAAAAAAACACATCTCTCAATAATATTGCACGTTTTACATCAAGATGCATATTTTATTGTCTCACAGGGAAGACAGAGCCACAGATATTAAGCTATTAAGCTGAGCAGCTACAACCACACCACAACAGGGCCCTCCCCTTGTTTTCCACTGTTCAATCAATATTCTTAGCTGTGAACAACTATGCAATCAAAAGGATGCAGACTCACACACACAATACAAAACGCATCATAAGAATATCTTTCCAAACTGAAAGCGACTGTATATTCTTTTGTTGTRCATTTTGGACTATAAATGATCCTGAGCAACACATCTAATAAATATTCAAACAAGCAAAAGAAACCAAATGCTGACCTGGTAACAAATGATGGCCCTTTTTTTTTTAACAGTCCAACCATAATAGTTCCCTTTTCTTTTTTGCTTTGAAGTTCCAATGAGGATGGTAGACAAGCCAATTTGATAAACACATTTCTACCTCATTGCAGATATCTTTTTTTCTTAAATTTGCGACTTGAATATAAACGTTACTCCTCACTGGCATTTGAATTTATGGCTTTAATCTGACTTCCTCTGCAGTGCAAGCTCCMCAGCATTTTCTATGTAGACTCTGCTTCTCATATGAATGTATATATTGAAATTTTTCTCTTTTTCTTACCTGCRCTCAAAGGTCAACATTCACATCTTATTCACTGAGCATTTACTGACCCTGTCACCTACTTTGTTTTGTGTGTGGACAAATGAATTAAGATTCAAGGGCTTTGGTAATGGAAAAGTGTTTTAATTTCCCTCTGACATTAAGATGTTGTGCCTCATAGGCATTTTGTGGCGCAGCGCTCGGCGCCTGCTCTCTGGCTCTGCCATTGCCCCCCATGTTCCACTTAAACACTTCAATCACAGCAAAAGATCAAAGGAGCTGTTAAACTAATCATGTGGAGACACAAGAGATGAAACTCCCCCTGTATTTGGTGCTTTTCCTATTAGTAGCCCTCCATTTCTCCCTCCTTTTGCTCCCTTCCTATAACCCTATTAACAAACTGTAAATCCAAGGAGGAGGTTTGCTGGCTTAGTTGTCTGCAACATAACAAACAGTGATGCTAAATAAATGGGTGTGCGGTTTCTATGAGCTGCATTACGGAGCAAGCAATGCAAATCGTCTTGGGAGTTCCTCAACTCTAGAAAAATATTACAATCATCTTTCATTTTATGGACACAAATGTGTAGCACATAGTGTTAGAATGAAGTTTTAAATATTATCAACAGCTAAATACAGTTTTTTTTTTAGCTTTTATTATATTTATGAAGGTTGCATATCACCTATCACGTTTCACACCAAAGTTTTAAACTAAAATCCTCTCATGTGGAGAAATATCAGTTTTAGYGCTTTTGGTCAAACCTTTAAAATGATGTTATAAATATGCACATTCTCATGTGACACTGTGAGACCTACGATGCGCTCAAAGTAGGTGTTGAGGACGAGTCTCAGCGACCACCACATTAAGTTTTAGCTCAATAGCTGTAAGCATTTTTAAACAAACACAGACAAAACCAACACTGCTGCTTTGCCTTTATTGTTGGTAAATATAAAAGGTAACATTGCAATTCATTATTGTACATCATTTAATTTATCATAAAAGCATAGAAATGATCATTTTGAGCAAAAGCATATCTTATTTTATTCATATTCCCAGCACACCTAAAAAGCGAAACTGTAAAATATGACTAAAAAGAAGGTGGGATTCAAACTGACTTTGTTTCTTTGCAGTTTCATAATGAAACACTTAGAAGAGGAAGGACTGTCTGTAGCGTTTTTCTTTTTCAGAAACCATGCTCCAGCTTAATAACTTCCCTGAAAAGACCTTCTGCCACCTTTCAAAAGCCCTTAAATGCTACCATATTGGATAATAATTTGTGATAAGGCAACTGGAAAAAAATATATAATTTTTTTCTTTCAGTTACTTAGGCATTAGGGATGCAACGATACAGAAAATTCACGATTCGGTTGGGTTCAATGCTTTAATGTCACTTTTTGATATATTTTTTGATACAAAAAGAGAATTTTTATGCCCTTTTTAAGTAGTAATTTATTAAAATTAATTCTGAACATTTGTTTAACCTCAAAAGTACAGTTTTTAAATTAAATGTTGCTGAAACAGCAAGTTTCTCAGTGGATCTGCGCTCAAAAATGCAGCCTAGGTGGAGTAGTCGAACACAGATCCACTGATCCTTCAACACAGAACATCTTCAGAAGACAAACTGATGAAATAAATTTCAAAAATTTGTATTGTTTTGTATTGTTTGACAGTGCATTTTGAACCTAAAGTGGTGAACTGAACGATTTGTTGCACCCCTATGTATACTGTGTATTATCTCTGAAATTAAAAATAATTTAAAGCTAGAGAGACATGCTGATGGAAGAGGCAACTAATCTGCAATAAAACAAAAGCATGAACCCATTTGCAACCCTAATAGAAGTGCCTTGAATTTTTATTAATTGCTTGATTTCATTCCAATAACGTTCACAAACTGCTCTGTGTTCTRCTACATTAAAGAAGGTAGTGATTTGAATGCATCATTATTTCCTAAACCTTTGCTTTTACTCACAGAACCATAAGGACACATCTCTGAACATTGCATTTAAAAAAAAGCCTCATCAAACCCAGACATATCAGTTTGTTATTATTTTCAGCTGTGACCCATAAACTGATATCTTGGACCAAGCTTTCAGAAATTCATTTTTGATTTAATGCAGAAATGTAATGTAGTGTAACAAAGGTTAATTTGACATGTCTTTATGTTTCAATCACTAATTAAGTTGTTTCATTTTGGAGTCTAAATAAAGCAACCAGTCAATGAATTTATGTTATTGCAGAAATACATATCAGCAGCAGAACTGAAATGAAGCAATTAATGGCGAGCAACAGAAACTCATTAGTTTAATGGAGAAAAAAAAAACTAAATAGAAAAGCACAGAGTGTTTTCAGGCCATTCTCGGTTTGTTTGCTTTAAGAGTTGATAAATGTGCTTGCATTAATGACACGGACACATTTCCTCTTTGTATTTTAACTCTGCTATCATAATTGCAACATTCATTCCAATATCGAATGGTGTCCAGACAAATTTAATTCATTCATGGAATTTTTACACAGCTCTCTAAATGTTACGTTTCCCGTTTTGGGACTCCAGTTTCCATTGTGAGACAGCGAGGGCTAAAAACAATTAAAATCACAAAAAGCAGATAAAAAGAAGGAGAAGTTTCAATCTGATTACAGAGGAGGGAAAGTAGCTTCTGACAAGGCACRTAAACTCTTTGGAGCCCCGCTCTGAGTCTCCTTCTGCCAGTCCTTTCACAAGGAAGTTAATGATGCTGGCAAGAAGATGAATCACCTCAGACAACACACAGAGCAGTACTGACAAGTGAGCACCGGCGAGCCTGACACCTGCGAGTAGCAGAAGAAAGACTAATAGTCATGTCAGCTGCTACCTGTAGGAGTTGAGCTATGTCTCTCTGAGCTGAAAGAAACTGTCCCTTCCATTGTTGGAGAAGAGCAACACGAGGGATATGGATGACTGGACTGTAACAAAACATGTCCAGTTTGAGGAAATGTTGGATGACTTCTGTAACAAAAAGTTTTCATAGTTTTTTTTAAATCTCCATATTTTGGCGATTAGCATGAATCTAAGCATCTGTGTGAATGTGTGTTAACCTTTTTGACACTGTTAGCAAAATAGCTCACAAACCATTCTGGATATAAAAACTGGATCTATTGTCTTTTTAGAGTCAAACAGATTCAAAATGTTTTCCACAGCCAACCGACCAAATACAAAAATGCCTCTACCTCCACTATATTTAACTTAAATATTTAGCTAGCTACCTAAATATTTAACTTAAATATTTAGCTAGCTACCTAAATATTTAGGTTA
>NW_013952642.1:715061-716825 GCF_001266775.1 Austrofundulus limnaeus | reverse complement strand
ATTTTAGCTTTAAAATATAACAAAATAAAAGAAAAGTAGCTGTTTAAAAGTAATTGGTAAAATGACAAATCCTCAAAAAACAACTTAAGTACTGTAATTAAGTAAATGCACTTAGTTACTACAAAMCTCTGCTGTTTTATCTCACCATGCAACCCTAAATACCTGTCATATTAGTTATTACATTAGTTTTTATCCTGATCCTCCTCCTTCCTGGTTGCCTTCATTTAACCATCGGATGGCATTGTAGAAAAGTGTTGGTAGTTGGCAGGGTTAGGGTTTACATTTGGCCTTTTTTTATTACTATAGATCTAAAAAGCCAAAAGGAAGCTGCAAGTTACATTTTATTTACCTTTTTTTTTTTTTGAGGATTCCAAATACATTATTTAGGCCCAACTCTGACTTCACTAAAATTATGAATTAGATTYCTGAACTCTCACACTCCAGTTTTATCAGATGTCGTCACAGCTAAAATCACAGCCATGTGTTAAATAGGAAACTCCCGTGTGTATCGTCGTTTAAAAGCGAGCCATTATCAAAAGCAGTAAAACAAATGTGACAGCCAAGAGACCGTTCTCTCTCTCCCTGGACCCTCGTAAAGTCCCCGCAGGGATGATGTGATGAACGATTCAAGGCCAGCTCTGGCCCAGGGATGCTCCACTGAACCATGCTTTGATCTATCATCTGGCTTTCCCTTATTAATGATGAGGTCACAGCGTTGAGGGTCATGGCATTGCTGATAAAAGTGCAAAGCCTGCTATTTGTTATGAGCCCAACTTGACTGATCATAACTCTTTTGATGAAAGGGGACAAGATTTCACACCCTCATGCTGTCACTGCGTAGACAGGGCCRTGTTCCTTATAATATACTGTCATTTCATGCTCCCCGTGAATGAGSCCCATCATAGGCAGTGTAGGACTAAATGAAGGGATTGTTATCACTCATAGGACAATTATTAGGGTCTTCTGGGGACAGTTTGTGACTTCAGTTCTGGTGATGAACACATGTACTTACTGTATGATCTACTAAAAKAGCTCTGACTGTAGCTTACAGTGAAGGAGGATGGCCACAGCTTTGGGAACAGCTAACATTGTGGATGTGTGGTGAATTTATCATTCTGGAAAAATGCTAAAAAAATTTAAATTTTTCGTAAAGCATACTGAATTTGTAAACAAAACAAACAGCATCTAGTTTATTTTATTTTAGCTTCAAAAAGATGATCAAATCTATTAAAAACATTGTTTTTCATAAGATCAGAAGCTTGCTGTATGACTGACTCAAATAYTGTTTTTGTTACAAGACTTATAATAAATGTCAACAATGACACAATRCAATAAAGCACCCTGACCAAGATGTGTTCCAGTCAAACCATTGTGTAGAGGCATGGGGCAACACATATAAAACCAATACTAAATGTTTGTTTGTGTTACAGAAGAAAGTTATGAGAAWTCYGTTTAAAGTGAATGTTAGGGAACATACAAAAAAAAATATTCAATCAAACATCTTGAAACTACGGGATTTAGTTCATTTAAAATTTTTATTCACATTTAAAGTGAGAAAGACATTATTGCTGATTAATTTACAAACGTTTTTTGTCTTAAGTTCAAATGACAGAAATAACTGAAGAAAATATGATTTTAAAAGTAAAACTGTGCATACTACTTTAAAGCAAATGTGTACTGCAGTTTATGGGGTAAAATTATGGAATAGTTTGGGTGACGATTTGAAAAAAATGTTCTACTTTAAATCAATTTAAAATACTTTAT
>NW_013952642.1:708922-714993 GCF_001266775.1 Austrofundulus limnaeus | reverse complement strand
GAGTTAATGAGGAGAACGATATATTGTTTGCAGATTCTATTTGTGATTTAATGTATGTGGCCATGAAAAATTAATTGTAATTATTGAGAAAGGAGCAGGTTTATACAAGGTTTTTCTTCTTCCTGCTCCCTTTTCACTCATGCATAGTACGTATTAAACAAAAATGTATTTGTGTGTTATAATGAGGAAAATTGTTGAATTGAGTGAATAAACTTATTGATTGATAGATTATTGATTGATAAAAAATCAAACAGTTTTGAATTTTCTGGACTGTATATTCAGCTCTCAACCTCATCTTGCTGCATCTTGGTTAAACTTATAACCTTTGACCTTTGCCACAAAACTGTTTGCCATAATATTATATTACTGCTTGTTTAAATTTCTGCAGGCATGCCAGCTTTTTTGAAGGTAAACACCGCAGTCAATAAAAGTGGCTGTTAAAACTGATAGTTTTTTAGTGATAAACCAAATACCTGTTTTATTATCTTCGCTGGTTCTCAGTCTGGATATAAACTTCATTTTTTTATGACAATGTGTTTACTTTGATCACTACCCTGGACATGAGCTACATGCATTAAAATGTGTTTCCTCGCCCATTTTCTGTATCCCCTATCTTACAGTTTCATCGTCAAACATATTAAACCTTCACATCAGATTTCCCCACAAACCGCAACCTATTCCTTAGCCCTCGGGGTTCTATCGAGGTTCATTGAATGAATCTCAGACATCAGAGAAATCACTGTCCTGCTTGAGTGGCATTTCTCTTTCCACTTTCCGTCCAGCAGCCTTGTTCTGCTTCATTTGAGCCGACATCCAGCCAAAGAATGATCGAAGCTGCCACAGGAGTCTTCTCAGACTTTTTGTGGGCGTATGTATGTCCTAGGCTCCTTTGTATTCATTAGCAGGCTAGTCACAACGGTGCAATGGAGCGTATCCTCTTAGCGGCCTGCAGGGACKATCAGTTGAGTGACGGAGACAGATCACAGGTGGACCAGCAGAGAGACCTACCATAGATTAACTCGTCTGCCAGCAGGGKGACTCCATGGTACCATTTGTTTTCATCTCAAGTTGTACTTTTTTCTAATTAACCTTTAAGTGCATTGTTTGACGCTGCATAGGAAAGACCAATGGGTACCTGCTGGACTCATAATGTTAATAAAAGAGAAATGTCTTCAAGGACTGTAAGTCATGGCTTGCAGGTCAGAGGATTACTGTGATCCTGTATAAATATCTCACTGTCAAATGTCATCTAGGTATAATAATAAAAATAATGTAATATTGATTGAGCAAAGAAAGACTTCTGACAGACCTGGACACAACAAATATAGGTTATTGTTGATATTAAATTCAGCAATGGTACTCTTTTGTGCCAAAAGACCAAAAACACAAAACAGTAGTAGCAAGTAAAGATTAAAGAGTTTGTCCTGATGCATCTCAGTAATCCAGGTAAAAAATCAAAAAGAAAAAAAATTGTATAGGTCTTCTGGATGGGTTCTTCTTTAATGAAACGTTTCGTCTCTCCTCCAAGAGACTTCTTCAGTCTGAGAGTTTCAGGCAAAATTCAGGCTTTTAAGCACTGCCTCCATGTGACTGATACTCACATCACATGGCTATCGTTGACACCTAATTAACACCTATTGTTAACAGGGGGTGGAGTGATACTGGCAGTAGCAGCACTGTAGGAGGGGGACAACTGAAAACGGAGGCCTCCACTTCTGTTTGATGATGAATGGTCTTTCTTCACAAAAATGGCTTCTTTTACTCCTCTCTCAAACCAACGTTCCTCTCTATCAAGAATGAGAACATCYTCATCTCTGAAAGAGTGACCGCTGGCCTGTAAATGAGTGTAAACTGCAGAGTTCTGGCCATTAGAATTAGCTCGTCTGTGTTGGGACATTCTTTTGAACAGTGGCTGCTTTGTTTCCCCGATGTATAACTGGTCGCAGTCCTCCTGGCACTTAACAGCATATACAACATTGCTCTGTTTGGGGTCTTCATGAAGACCCCAAACCCAGACCCAAACCAGTGGTTATTCCGTATGTTGCGGGTGTTTCGGAGAAACTGAGACGTTTATTTTCTAAACATGATGTCCCAGTGGCTTTCAAACCCCAAAACACATTACGGCAAAGGCTGGTTCACCCCAAAGATCCGGTGCCCCGGCACAAACAGAAATTAAAGAATTTCAACGCTTTCCAACAAAGTAAATAAAAAAAAGTATTTTAAACCAGTTCTTACAGCCATCTACTTGTCAAGCACTACCAACGTCTAGCTAAATGATCAAATTTTCTTAGTCTGTAGTGTTTTTTTTCTATAAAAAGTATTTTGTTCTATTTTGTTTGCATTACAACTGATAGTCTTTTGAAGTTGGGGCTTCCTCAGAGTGAGATATAGGACAGTCTAAAGGGATACAGTTGTATGATTAGTTTATACAATGTTACTGTACAAACACCTATGAATGAAGTGCGTAGGCCTTTGATAAATGTGCAGGTACAAATTAAATTATTATTAAACAAAGCTTAACCTTGAGCTGAAGAAATCAGAAATGAGCAGTGCAAGTGTTTAATTAAAGGGCCAATATTATKTGTTTCTCAAGCATATCATTGAAGTCTATATCATCTAAATGTAAGTATGTCACCTTCAGTTGTTGTGAAAATGCTGTCTAAAAGTTATGATTGAGCTAGGTTGGTCTGAAACCCAAGATGCAGAATTGAGTGAGGTGGTAAAAAAAGCAATTTATTAAAACAAAAACAAAGGTGCTGATGTGGCAGCAAACAGTAACAAGGACTTTGGACAGGAACATGAACATCAAACAGTAAACAGAGAACAAGGCTCTGACAAAGACTGAGGACAAAGGACAGAATATAAAGGAAGAACTAATGAGGTAAAACAAGAAACACCTGGGGAAGAAACATGAGGATCAGGTGTGAGTGGGCGGGGCTAGAGCAAAGGCAGACAGGAGGAAGAAAACAGGAGGAAAAGACAGAAAACTTAGACTAARTCATAAGCACAGTCAAARCAATACACTGTATGTTTTTGATGAGGGGATAGCCTTATAACATKATACAAAGCTCCAAAAAGTTACATGACTTTGCACCTTTAAAGGTTTTTAGAATTGATAATAGAGAAGCCATAATATAGTTTTCACTCATCTAACAGCAGCTGGCCAGACATTATATTTTCAATTCCTGTTTCAGTAGCTTACACACAAGTCACCTTCTCTTTTAGTATTTATTTGCATAAACTGTTTCATTTAATAAACTTTAACCCAAATAATGAACTGAATATGTTGCATCATTTTTGCAGATTATGTTATATGGTATTTCAAACATATACTGTCTTCTTTTTTTGTTATTATATTTTATCAAGCATCTCTGCTTGTCAAATCAGTTCTCTGTTTTGGTAACATAGTGAGTCTATTATATTTACACTATTTAATTTATAATAGATTGTGAAATGAAACAAAGCTGAAAGAGACAGTCTTGTCTACACTCCATTCTGAAAGTCCATGTTATCGCTCTCAGTCTTACCAAGAGGACTCAGGACATTCAGTGTCAAACTTCTTATTAACTGTCAAATGTTGCCCTCAGGACAAGACACAGTCTCCTCTGCAAATAAATCCAAAATGGCTATCCCAGGAAGATTTCCCCAAGCCTTGAGACATTCAAGCTTTAGATTAAAAAATGTGTAATTCCATAGCCATCTGGCTTGAGAAAGGGAATGTAAGAGCTCCACGAATGCCAGCCCGACACCACATCTTGGAATGGGCTATTGCTTTCCAAATTACTCGAGGCTGTGTCCCTCCTCTTGTATTTGTGCAGTGGCACTTGCTTGTTTTTTTTTTTTTTTTCTGTCTGCCCCTACCCTTTTCACAAAGTTTAAAAAGTAATCTTTTCTCAGAGCATGGCTGTTTTTGATAAGGGATCTAAACTGGGTCAAGGACTTGGAGTAAAGTCATTGAACAGTAATTAAAGCAGCCGCCGATGCTACAGTTCAGAATGTCTCCACCAAGAGCTTTGAGATAGAAATCCATTCAAGGATTTGGAGAGCTTTTGTTTCTCTCTTCTCATGAGTAAAATGATTTTACTCTTTCTTTTTTTTTCCTGGCAAACTGGGTAATTAAGTGAGCTGAGTTAGTATTGAGCTGTTGGAGGAAGTTCTGCCTGAACACATACATACAACGCAGAATGCCACTCAGACAAAGGAGTGTCAGGATGCTGGAAACATTTGAGGCACTGGGATGCTACAACCTGTCTTTGAATAGGTATTTTTGAGGATTAAGCCTATTTTTTGTGTGTTTGTAAATACAGACTTCCTTTGGAAGGGACTTAAATTAAAGCTTAATTCAGAGATAAGGAGCATTTTGTGACTTATGCATTTAATACTTGGTACCAAAAAGCAAAAGAAACAAATGAAGCATGTTTTTTAAACTTCTCAACCATTCTGTGTAATCCATCATAATCCRTCTATCAGTGCTCTATGAACATTTGACCATTGTTTACTGTTTAATTTTAGTGAAACAAAGCCATATACTTTTATGCAAAAAAATCTATTTTAATATTGGCTTTGTAGTGCAGTCTAGTCTAAAACCAGACCACTGAAGGGGACTTCAAAAAGTCAGCAAAAGAAAATGCAAAAAAACACATTTATATTCCAAACTAGAGAACAATATGTGAACTAATATTCCCACCAATGGGACCACCATTGCCTTGTGAAACTCATAATCCCCCTCTGTAAGAAGACGATATTTGGCAGCCACCTCCATCTACAGTAACATTGTGCCTGTAGTCTTTTGCTTCTTTAGGAGCGCCACTGGCTGAGTATTTGAAGTTTCTAATCTGGAACTCCAGAGACTAAGGTCACCTTTCACCACCCCCCCCACCCTCCCCCCTCTCTCCTTCTTTTATTTGCTCCTGCTTAGTTCTGGCAACCCTGCTATTTCACACACTATTAAAAGAAATCTGCTAATGCAAGGAGCGAGGTCCTTGGCTTGTGGAATGGAAAATGATGGCATTTCTGAATTCTGTCTCTCTTAAAAGACCCTGGGCATCTTGTGCAGGGTTTATGACCCTAAGATTAGTCACTTTTTGGAGCTGGATGTACTGCCTACGGCTATTTCTGCCAGAAACTGATTTTCATATTGATGTGCGATGTTGAACCCTCTCCAGTCCACATATTGGCTCATGCATCACCTGGACTCTGCAGCTGTCAAGCCTCAGTGATAGCAAGTGAAGCAGACAATTCCTCTTTTAATAAATAAACAAGTGTGGTACTGCAAGTAAATATTATATTCTGAACGCTCGGAGCTACGCGCTGCACATTTCATTACCATTAACATTGCATGATGTTCAATCTCAATTTTCTCTAAATTTCCTCTCGCAAAGCTCAGATATTTATTACTCGGTTCCACACGTACTAAAACAACGGTCTAATAGTTAGCTATAAAACATTTTTTTAAATTTGTCATCATTTTGTACCTGTATGTCATTCTCTTTTTAAACACAAGAAGAAATGTTCTACCAAACATATTATGTTTTATTATTATTTCTCAGCTGTGTGTGTTCCGTCACACATCTGAGCAAAAATTGGTACAAAATTCTGATATTATGTTAAATTTGACCTATAAAATGTCATTTTATTTCAGCTAAAACCCCAGCATCAACAGGCGGCTTTATTTATATTAATTTTACCTTTATCTGTCAATCTGAAGTAACTACATGTGAGTGTGAATGTGATGTGAGTAGTAGTRTGTAGTTGGATGTGAATGTCTCTAGATGTGATTTTACAATTCTAAAATTTTGTGATATTAGATTAGCTTTTGTATTACTTTTAGATTTACTAGAGAAAATCCTGTAAACGATTTGCACTAACGTTTGTTAAGTAAATTTAAATGCTACAAATTCATGTAAAACTCGCATCATTTTCTAGTAAAAGTTATTAAGATTATAGTTAGATGTTTGTGAATAAATCAGGTAAATTTTACTTAATTTGCTCATTTAAATCTTGTTACATATACTTGATCAAATTAAGTAAAAATTACCTGATTTATTCACAAATCTTTAACTATATTCTTA
>NW_013952642.1:698547-708402 GCF_001266775.1 Austrofundulus limnaeus | reverse complement strand
CCTCCCGGAAGACCGAGCTTCTCACCCTATCTCTAAGGGTGAGCCCAAACACCCTGCAGAGGAAACTCATTTTGGCCGCTTGTATTCGGGATCTCGTTTTTTCGGTCACTACCCAAAGCTCGTGACCATAGATGAGGGTAGGAACGTAGACCGACCGGTAAACCAAGAGGCTCTATATGTTCAAAAGTGTGTGTGTGCGCACACATTTTGATGTGTAGGTATATGCAGATAAACAGACATGCTATACAATGAATTTGACATGTCTGAAATGAATCAATCGATAAAATGAAAAAATAAAATAAATGTATTATGTATAAAAGTTTAGAGACACCCCAACCTGAACAACATCTTGAAGCAACAGGTAGGAGGAGTTTAGGGTTGCTTGGAACTCCATGTGACTAGACAGAACAAAACAAACAAAAACAGAAAAGCTTTTTCTCTCTGGTATCTTCTTAAAAGTTATTTAAACTGTAGGAGTGTTGCATTGCAAAAAGAGAAATGTTTTTGACACCAGGACTTAGACACCACAGTATACCATRAAATCTAATTGTCTGATGCCTAGGTCTAAGTAACAGCATCCTTTTTGTGGACARCTATTATACTGGTCAAAACTCTCAGCACACTTCACACTGCTGGCCTTTCTACTCTTGGCAAGGCAAAAAAAAAAAGAGCAGTTGGGGAATTACATGGAGCAGAGCTTTGCATGCATTATAGGGAAGAAGACTAAAGAAAGATTATCCAAGGCCAGATGTGTCTCTCTCCAAGGAAAAAAAAACATGCAGTCCACTAAGAAGCAGCCACATCCTGCTGCCGCTGGTGAGCGTTAACCAGTGGGGCGTCGGCGCTCTGCTGTCTGCAGCATCACGCCGTCTGTCTCTGAAAGTGCAAGATTTCAGGTTTAGGAAGCTGCTGCCTTTGAATGCTGTCGACGCATCATCCATCATGCTTCAGACGAGCCTTTTCCAGGTTGACTGACTGACGGTAATTCGGCATTAGCTTCTGTTTGCTCAGAGACAGATGTCGTGCCTGTTTATGCACTTCCAAGAGGAGAAAACAAGGACTTTAAATTTGCCTGTGACACATGTRAAAAGGTTCCCAACTCTGAAAACATTAAGAGTGTACAGCACTCAGAAAGCTTCTAAAACAAACATACAGTTTTCTTAATATCACCCCACTGACTTCATCAGTGTAATTGTAAAGTACAAGTTATTTGATAAGCATTTCAAGGCTGCAGTTTATGAGCAATGACTCTACAGCAGAAAAACCAGCATGCTTCTCTGGGTACAGAATTGCATTTTATTGAGCCAGGGCTTGTCAGCATTTTTGGTGAGCTGGTAAAATATAATTGTGTCATCCTTTATAAAGCAGTGTTGGGTTGACAGCGCCCAGAGAAGCTTCATTACTCTGCTTTTTATTGGGGTGTGAAGAAGGGACAGTCTGTTGGTGATGAATAACGTCTCTCTCGCATAAAGTCAAGGTAAAACACACTTCGCTGTGGTGGTGTGGCTGCGAAGCGACGCACGTGCATGGATCAACTACARTGAAATCGATTCAGCTGAAGAATCAGAGCTGGTTGCTGAAATGGTTTTTATTTGATGTTCATCAATAGCAGTATTGATTAGCAATTAGAATCAAACTCTATGGGGAAAAAAGGGGAAATTGCACATATTTGAGCACAGATGAAGCAAGTGTTTTAATTGACATATATTAATTCRTTACAGTATTTTGCAAACGTAATCRCCAAGGTCAAMGACATAATTTCTTAATTTGCCTCTGAGCTGGCATGTTTTATGCAGGAGGAAGCTGCAGTTTAGTCAATGAAATATTAAACAAAACGTCACGTCTGTAAAGATTTGTCTTTAAATAGTAAAACAACAAAGACAAATAGCAAACTTCTATTGTCTCTATGAAAACTGACTTACATTCAGTGTCTTCCAGCTTCTAAATCTTAAAGACAATACCAGCCAGTAAATTCATTTGGATATTTTTTTTTACCAACTTTGTAATAAAAGCTCATTGTGACTTTTCACAATGTGTCACTTTAGCATAGGGTCTGCAACCTTTACAATCAAAATAAATGTTTAGATCTTCAGAGCAAGAACCAGTCTTCAACTGGCATTAATAATAAAATAAAAAAATTAAGACAGTTTGTTACATCATTTAATTGTGGCTTATTATTATGCTATTCTTTAAATAAAAATAGACCTACTGGACCAAAAGTGAGCTTTTATTTATGTCAAATTGTCATGCCGTATTTGTATGTTAGACCTAAATTTATTTTTTGAAGTGTTTGCAAAACTACTTTTTTGTTTCTTCTTCTSAGGAACTAAATGTATTAATTTTTTTCGTGAATTTGTGTGAAAGGTCACATTGTGTTACTGGAAGTTAGATTAATGAAGTAGATGTAAAAGACTAATAGATAATAGTATTATTTTATTTTATGTTTTACACTGCAAAAATGAGCTATCTACAATRAGTTAAAAACTACTTTAATAAAGTCTGAATCTTCTCAAATTATGTGAAGTAATCTGCCAGTGCAGTAAAACAATTGCAGTTTGTAAGACTTCTTGAAATAATGACAATTTTCAGGTTATGAAGATTAATAACTTAAACGTTCTGCTGTTCTGCTCTTCCTTTGTATATCAGTCTCAAATCAAGATCAAAGATTATTTATTTGCTGGTTAWGAGTGTAAGGCTCACTTAAGTCTTTATATTATTAGTTTCTTCAACATAGTGAAACTAAAATGGACAGGAAATCTGCTAAATTTAGACTTTCCTGGTATTGTTTTGAAAATCAATACAGTTCATGTCATTTTCGGTTAAAAGAAGTTGTACTAAAGGGCCTTATGTGGCCCTAAAGCCACAGGTTGCAGAACAATGCTCTAGTCAAAATCATAAACMTAGGAATGGAAGCGTCCTGATCAAACTTAATTGAGACTGGAGTTGGGGAGAAGCYGCTCCCAGGACTCACACTTTAAATGGAGCTTCAAAGTATCCAATTTCATTTACTATGCACAATCAAGCACACACCTGAGAGAGGTGGGATATTTAGGATGCACTGAATGGATGTGGAGAAAGCACTTAGAAAGAGCAAAAAGAAAAAAAAAAGGTTATGTGGGGGGTGGGGGTGGGTTGATTAATGCAACGATGAATAATAAAGCCACAGCAGATCTGCAGGGAAATGTAAGGTCCTGTTTTCCTTTTTTCTCATGACAGGGATTAAGCACAAATATCCCTGACTGGTATTAACTTCTTGCATGATTGCTCTGTTTCAAGATCGGTTTTTGAGTTTGTATCTCTTTGCTGATTTTGCTGCAGGAAAGGCAGACATCATCCCCAGAAATAACAGTAATGAGACGCAGCCGATATCATCTGCAGGGCTCGAACGATAAGAGTTTTTAAAGGCCTGTCGATGCTCACATTCAGCACGGCAACATTCAGGAGCTTTCATTCTTGCTATTTTCAGCGCTGATGCAATCATTTATTTATGTTTCTGGCAGGTTTTATTTATTAGCGTGCACAAYAGCATCACTAAACCTGTAAAAATGACCATTTCTTTTTTTTTTGTTTTATTCAAGTATTCAGGCAAATTGACCCACATCACAAAT
Source organism: Austrofundulus limnaeus (assembly GCF_001266775.1). Lineage (NCBI taxonomy): Eukaryota > Metazoa > Chordata > Actinopteri > Cyprinodontiformes > Rivulidae > Austrofundulus > Austrofundulus limnaeus. Next base: position 704,794 of record NW_013952642.1, on the reverse strand, counting down.
AAAACTATGTAAACAAAAAAATCAAGGTATTTCAAAAATTATTTACAAAWTACATACAATCACCAAACTTTTCAAAGCCAAACCTTACCAGCTGAAGTTTTTTATCCTCTTTTTTCCCCCCACATGCCATAGAAAATGACAAGCACAGCCCCAAACACTGAACCATGAGAGAAGTGTTTAGTGGGGGTAAACGCCACTAAGTGTAATTATGGAAGATCGTGCCCTCAGAAACTCTTCCAGCTCACTAAGTGAACAAGTGACAGCGACTTCTTTTTATCTCCTGAGCAAACACTGGCTTAAAAGAGCATGGCTTAGAGTCAATATCAAGTTATTTCTCAAAATTGTTATCACAGCTTGTCAGACACGTAAAAAATTCTTCTGAAGTTGTCTGTTTTATTTATTTATTTGTTTCCATGAGCTCTTTCTCTCAGCATGAGTTTTACAGTTGTACTAGAAAAAAATGTATGTTTAAACTAAAAATAAATTGTTTATTCATCAACCAAGTCCATTTTGTTATCTAGTGAAAGATGTCATATCTGTAGCATTTTTATTCTAATTCAGTGATTGAATTACTTCTTCAAGTTCTACTCAAGCTCAGGTGTGTGGGAGCAGAGAAACATACAAAACATGCAGGGTAACTGCCCTCCCCTGCCGCAGAATTATTAAAGACTTAGCATTTCTTAAAGTAATGCATATCGGCCGCTGTCTTTTATACAAGCGTTGTAATTCAGGACGTCTGACGCAGCCACATTTTACAGGCTATATCAGGGCTATTCATCTAAATTGCTGCGGGGGCCACAGTTACTACCAGCTGAGGGGCCGAACATCCAGCAATTAAAGTCACTATGTAAATAAACCAAGTATTACAAAGATCTGTTACCTTTTGAATTAGTTTATTTTGCTGCATTAATCACGAACACACAGACCCCTATGTAATAAAGGTTTTATTAAAACCATCTCAAAAACAAAAAGAACACATCGTCCTGTTTAACTACTATTTTATTGTCTCTGACTTGCCACATTTTTTAAACAGATTTTATTTTTACTTACCTTAATTTTATTTTCAACTGCTTGTAGTTTTAAGGTGTCTTGGGCATTCTTACAAATGGTTTTATTTATTTATTTATTTTTTATTTTTTATTTTATTTTATTTTATTTTTTACCAGTGATTAGCCAAGATTCTGATGTTTCTGTATATTCCACACATGTCTATGTCTAACTAAAAAAAAATCTTATAGGAACAAAAGTAGAACATGGGAGTTTGGGCTTAAGAGATTAATGAACCAACTGGCCAGATTTTGGTCACCAGCGGGCCTGATGTGGCCCACGGGCCACCATTTGAATAGCCCTGGGCTATGATAATTCTTAGAGTATGTGTTGAAGATGACTCTCAGCTACTMCCACATAAAATTTACCTCTTTATCTATCATTCTGAGTAAGATGTAGACATATTTATATTGGCTAAAGCTGATTAGCTGAGTACAGCTGTGGGTTTATCACTGTAGATTGATCTAAGCTTTTTGGGTCATTATTGCGCACCTGAATACATCTTGAGTGAAAAGAAAACTGATGGCTAACTAATGCTAAACACAACTTAGTAAATACATGTAAAAATCTTAAGCGTAAGTATTCRAATTGCCGTATTCTGCTCTGCTCAGACGTGTGGAGGACAGATGCTTTATAACAGCAGCTGCTAAACAGGACTAATTCTCCACAATGAAATATACCACAGGGGCCGACCATTTACAGGACTGCTATCAGAGCGATATTTCAAGGCCTGACTGCAGCCTCTGCCCATTAAAGTGTGTCTGATGTATTTTAGGGCCAGTTTATGTCCTGCTCTGGTCTCRGAGAAGGCTGCACGCTGACACAGAATATTTCTAGCCTAAATTTCGAGCTTTTTGTGCAGCCACAATGAGGTGCAAATGGCCATATCAAAGTAAAAAAAACAAAAATCCTGTTCCTAAATTAAAGAGTCCRTTTAACCAGACATTATCTGTGCGTTTGAGGGAAATTACCCAAATGCCATCATCACTTTGCTTTCAAGTATAAAATGACTTTTGCCAGAACATCAGACAGTTGTAAGGATTAGTTTTAATCCCTGCAATTTGATTTAAACAGGCTATTTTTCTTGTAAGCTTCCAATTTTATCACAAAGAACATTAGGAGATTTCAGACAACAATAGAACAGGTGCAAATCTGGGAAATGTGTTTTACTTTAAATCAAAGCTAATAATGCTAATAAATGCTACAGTGATACATATAAATAACATGAGTAAAACACACAAACAGCTGTTTTATTATTAAAACTGTTTTTTTTTATCAGTTTGCTGCTGTTGGGTCATGGTTTGGGTTTATTTGAYTAAATTTTGGTTCAAAATGTTTGAAGCAGTGGTTTGGGTGGCGATGAGCCGGGTCATTCTTCACAGTCGAACATTTTAAGCCAGAAGTTGACCAAACTGGACTTGACCTTTGTTTTATGATGGAATAAGTAAAGATAAGATGGTAAATACAACTTGTAGCAAGACATTTATTCTTGTAGTGAGATTGTGTTCATAAAATAACATTAGTTGGTAGTTAACACTTTTAGCGTCAGCCTGCGCCTGTTATTATTATAATCATCTAATGATACAGACTTTTGGTGAATACTGGTATGCTTAGCTGAACTGTAATATGACAAATTTTTAAGCTTTTTTTTTGTAAAAAAAAAATAAACTAACCCAGTGAGCCAGGTCAAACAGAAAACCCAGSCCCCATGCTACCCTTGGGTCAAAATTACCTTCAAGGACTTTATTTTGACTGAGCTGCTAATGTGTTTTTTTTTGACCCAGCAGTTTCTGAGTATCATTTTACAACAATTTAATCAACTTATGCTAATTAATTGCTGATAAAAGTTATATATTTGATCAATTTGTTAGCATTAGCTTTCAGTTGATGCATTTTTTTATCCCATCTTCAACGTAGGTGGAATAACTTAGCTARAATATTGTGACAGGGTCTATGTCAGAATACTTTATGTTTGCTTTTGGGTTGTTACTTTATTTTTCTATGTATTCTGGGTGGGGATAAAAAAATAAAACCTCATTAGACAGGAAAGAAACATGTTATAAATATATTTATATCTGCATCACTACAGTCAAATTAATATTTAAAATTAGGACAGGGAAACAGCCCATATTACAAAAATACTGAAGCAGATCAAGATATAATTATATTTAGATTGAACACATGGTCTGCTCCTTCAGTGCACAGATGGGTGAAGTTTCACTAAACCAGAGGTTAGAGGTTCAACTCTGATTACCAGCCAGCTGCTCACAGAAAGGTAGTTTTTTATTTATTTTTTTTCCACCTGGATGATTTCAACAACCACGTCAAAATGTTGCTGCAACAGCTTTCAACGTCTAAACAGCACGCTGGGTCGGGTGAGGATTTATTCGTTGAGTATTTAAGGCAGATTTTATTGCTTTGCCTGCACTACATGAAGCCAATGAGGTTCATATGCTAGAAATGTACATTAGAGTCTCTTGAGAGTCGTGGCGTGTCCTGGTGGCAGCAGCTAATAAACAGGTGACAGAAAGTAAATGAATTCAATATCCAGCTAACAATGTAACAATGTCCAGCTGCTCGGTGCTTTAAAGTTGAATCAGTCACCTGGAAAATAAGGTGATGCGTCAAAATATATATAAACAAATCTTCACATTTATCTCATGCAAAACTCTTTTTTGATAAGACCCCGACTGGCACGCGAAGTAAATAAGAGCATTAGCTGTAAATGGCACATTGAGGTTGATTATCTCAGTGACTAATGCTCTGTCACTCTGCAGTATGAGAGAGCCCAGCGAGGACCCCCAGTAATAGAGCCTGAGCAGGTGTTGAAAGCCCACTGACATCAAGGGGGAGTGCACTGACAAGAATTTCTGATGAATTTCAATTACTGATCTATTAAAGCTAATGAGCTAAATGGGCAGCCAGAATGCATTTGCAAGACAGCTTGAGACCTCGGGCCTTTTTTTCTTCTTCTTTTTCCTCATAGAGCGAGCAGACAGCACCGTGTCAGACATGTTTCTGTGGTAACTTGATGTGTTAAATCCAGGCATATACGCTCAAATAATTTGCTTTATTTAAGAGCTGCTGTTTGATTTAATAAGAGTTCAGGCTATTTGTTGGATTTACATGTGATGCCAAGGTGCCATCTGCTGGGGAGGAGCCAACAGAGAGAAGATGGGAGAGTCTCTCTATTTTTTAGACCTGCACTGCCATCTGCTGGCGAATCTGTCAAACAGCTCTTTTTTAAAAAAATATTATGAACACAAATTATTACAGGGCAGTTTTATATAATAAGAGGACAGGTCGCATCTCTTAATTCTTGTTTATGCATCTGAACATTGTCATTCCTGAAAAATAAGTTGTGTAAAAAACATTGCTTTATCAAATATGTCCTATTATCATACTTCTTGATACTGTCATGTCAACCTTAATGTGTGACATAAAAAGACAAAATGACCTAAAACGGCTTTTAATTTTCCTATTTAAGTTGACATTGTTAATTTATACCTGATAAGTTTTTTTAAAGAAAAGAAATAATGTCTGTGTGCTCTGATGACTGTTTCATGTAACAGGAACATACAATTATTTGGTAATAATTATTGATTCCTGCATCTATTTCACCAAGTAATCTACTTTTTAGCATTTGCATTTAAAAAATGTTGCTTAAAGTCTAAAATGGTTGTTAGGTTTTCTTTAAGGTAACGCAGAATCAGTGTGTTTCTTGCAGAGAGAGAAATAACAAAAATATATAAAAAAATAAAATAAAAACATGAAGAGCTAATTATATTGTTTTTCTGTCTGCAAGAGGGTTTGTGTGTGTTTTTTTTTTTTTTTTCGTTTCACAAATTGAACCCAACATTTGACATGTTTGAGTCGTTACTGGCAAATGTCCCAAAGCTTTGTCACACTAGCTTTCTCACAAAAAAATACAGACAAATAAACAAACAAACAAACAAGCAAAACAAAACATATTTTCTAAAGACTGGGCTTTACCAATTAATACATTCACTTTGAAGTATCAGCTCTGGAGAGCAGGCAGGACAGAGGACATCGTGCTTGAAGTGGTACCAAAATGTTTTGTTTACTGCATCAAGAACATCGGACAAGGCCGCTAACTCTATTTTTGCTTTAATATTCTGGATTTGAATGTTTAAACAACAACGACAAAACATGAATGTTTATTGAATCTATAGGAGTAAAAATTACAGATGCACATAAACACCTGCTGTGTATGGACTCTGGTTTTTGACATTTGTCTTCTTGTTTTTTTGCACTGTTTCTCCAGCATTTATTCATTCTTTAATCAGGCTTCTGTTGGGAATTTTGTGATTTTTTTACCTTCAAACTGAAATCCTAAGACTTTAAGGTAGTCTTTGGAGGAAGTTGCTGACTTTCTCTCTTAAATCTAGAAGATTGGAAGCTCAAAGACCAGAGGGAGTCAAAGATGCTCTCCTTCAGATCTGATGCACCTCATCTAACCTGATTAATCTGACGTCATGTTATCAGTAACATTAATTATTGTTTAATCAACAACATTAGACTCAAACTTAGTACAGATGATGAGGGAGAAATTAAAAGAAAATAATAAACTTTATTTTTTCTTGTTTTCTGCAAAACACACTGATTAAATACAAACAGGTTGGTGTAAAAACAAATATTCATAATTACATTATTCATTACTAAAGCAAAGCGTGTGATCACGACTGTTTTTCTCAGTGGAACAGACATTTTGCAGAATTTATAYTGAATTTAATTTTCATCTAGTTTTGAAGTGGCAGGGTTCTTTGGCTGTCAAACTAAGTTGTGTAAGCCGGAAACTTTCTGTTATAAACAGGTTGTGATATTTAGACAGGAATGTCTGGAAAAGCAGGGGGAAAACATCAGGTCAGAAAGTTACTTTCATTGGTGTGTGTGGGACTCATGAGTTGTTCAGTGGGGAAGAACAARRGGTGGACCGATTAAAGGGAAACGGTGATGAAGATCTGTTCTGGGAAATGTTACAGTATATAAAAGTTTCCAATGTGTGTGTATGTATCAAATACAGCGGGTAAAATAAGTATTGAACACGTCAACATTTTTTTCAGTAAATATATTACTAGATGTGATAATGACATGAAATTTTCACCAGATGTTGGTAACAACCCAAGTGATCCATACATACAAAGAAATCAAACCATAAATGTCCAGAAATGAAGTTATT
>NW_013952642.1:694951-696457 GCF_001266775.1 Austrofundulus limnaeus | reverse complement strand
ATAATAATAATAATGACATATTTTCATGGTTTCCCATTTTTTATGAAATTTATTCAAAACATCTGATTGTGACTCATGTAATTGTGCAAACTAGCTTACCTGATTCAACAACGATCATGAGTCTACCATTTTTTTTCAGCAGGCTCTGGAAAAACTTGATTGTTTCCTGCAGGTCATCCACATAGTAGATCATCTGTTGAGGAGATTATAAGTGCAGGTTTGAATATTGCACATGCATTTTATGTGGTTTCATTTACAATTTGCACATCTGCTGCTGCCTGCACTGCAAAAACTGTCCGCCTAACCAAGTTTTAAAACCTTATATCAGCCAAAAGGTCTTTTTGATCTTGTTTTGAGACTGATTTACTAAACAAGAACTGATTGTGTAAGAATAATAATAATCTTGTTTTCAGAATGTGTAAGATTATTTGTCTTGTTAGCCTGAAAATTTGACTCAAATTGAGTCAAAAATTTCTGCCAATGGAGTAAGAAAATTTTACTTGGTAAGATTCTTGAAATACTTGATTTGACTCAGTTTTTTTTTCTTATTTCAAGAATCTTACCAAGTAATGTTTTCTTACTCCATTAGCAGAAATTTGACTCAATTTGAGTCAAATTTTCAGACTAACAAGACAAACAATCTTACACATTCTGAAAGCAAGATTATTATTCTTACACAGTCAGTTCTTATTTAGTAAATCTGTCTCAAAACAAGATCAAAAAGACCTTTTGGCTGGATATAAGTTTTTAAAACTTGGCAAGATGGATAGTTTGGCAGGGATACAATTTAGTGACCAAAAAAAAAAAAGAAAATCTTAACCTCCTCAAAAAATAAATAAAGAATAAAAAAACCTGAATCATGTGGATGAAGTCAAATTTCTTTATGTCTCCTTTTGCTTTCACTTGCTTCTCATAGTCCTCACTGTGCATGATGTGCCAAGAGAAGGGAATGCTTTGAAGTTCGGCAGTCTTTGCTACCAAAGCTTTAAAAAAAGTGTAAAATTGAGGTGACACAACCATGAATGACTCCAATCTTATTGTTTCACTTTAAAATATAAAAGAATACCTTTAAAGTTGTCAGTGAGAGATGAGCTGCCCTCCACAATGCAGCTTGTTATGGGAACAGTTGGGAATGTTGACTTCAGCAGGGAGAGCAGCTGCACATCCATCTCACCTGAATCCGTTATATGTTAACATTTAAAAATATATATATTTTTCTTTTTTATGTTGGCTGTCGCTTTCATTTTTTTATTTTACACAACATTGTTAATATAATAACTGTTATTTTAGGTTTACACCTGATCAGTTCAGGTGATGCCCAGCAGATTTATAAATAACTTCCAGTTTATATTCAGTCACCTACCTSCACCGCTTCCAACACCAAGAACATCAAGGCTGGTTTTTCCTGCTCCAATCCTGAATCACAGGAAAAATGAGAAAAACAAACATATTTTCAATGACCCCTGCAAGAAAACATATCAAATGTTGCATAGTACTGGGTGTCAC
>NW_013952642.1:691903-694640 GCF_001266775.1 Austrofundulus limnaeus | reverse complement strand
GTACACCTGATTGGCGTATACCTCTGTATGATGGTTCAAAACCTATGTATATTTTATTTTATTTTTTTAATTGATGTATTTTTTTGGAAGTGTCACCTTTGAGACTAAAACGTTGGTGCCCACTCAAAGTCCACTATGCAAGTTTAAGTTGTTTCCCTGCTTTGACACACCTTATTGGAATGAATGATTGATTGATTACGAGGTTTTTGCAGAACTTTAAGACCCAATAAAGAGCAGGGAAACAACTAAAACATGCAGGAAAGCGGCCCTAAGGCCTGGATTGGGCACCACTGGCTTGTGGTCAAGTCATTTTTGTATTAATTCTGAATGCAGTCATGGTTTGAAATTGCAGTCCAGGAAACAGACATTCAATATCTGAACTTTGACACATTGGGTTGTCTGGTGATCTCTAWACAGTAACATTGGTTGGTTGCAAAAGTTCATTCAGCAACAGATTGTCCTAATCTTGATGAACCCCATAACTCCACAAGAACTCTTTCCCGCTTGTGGCCCTGAGCTTGCACAACTCCAGACTGTGGAGACTCAAAGTGTAACTACCTTTTATATTCCTCAGGCAGGAGGTTTTGAACACCTTTGAGAACGGCTGCATGCTCTCCTGACCTCTCCAGGTAAAACTGGAAGCTGTCCACAGCACAGCCCTCATAGCAAGTTTGCTTTGCTTCTGCAGCCATGATTGCTCCCTGCAACGTAAAGAAAAAAAAAAAGAAAAAAAAAAGAATCCAACAGTTCCTCAGAAAGTCTATCTTCAAAGAGGTGTTTCAAGCTTTTAAAGTTACCTTGAATTTGTGGATATGACAAGTGGAGGCAGGGTTTCTGTGCTCTTGCTCTTCCAAGCAGCGGGGTTGCACTGCCCCAGCAGTAATGCTGGTCCTCCTTCTTCACTACAACGTTGTGTTACATAACCGCTGGACTTTGGCTGAATTAACAAAAGCAGCTGCTGCAGTGTTGACCGACAGTTTCACTGAACAAAAAGAGGTTTCTGTTTTTTTTTAAGTTCTCTTCATTGCCTATGTTCATCCAAATACGTTTACCAACACTTTTATCCATTTTATTGTTTTATGGATGTACACTAGACACTTGTTTTCTGTTACTTTCCTCTTTCATGAGTTTTTGTGCAGTCACTGCAATAACACATGATGTCCACTAGTTGGAGACATCTGCTCACAGATCTGACTGAAGGTGTTCCCCCCCTTTTTTTTTCCCCAGAACAGAACCAAAAGTGTTGAAGACTAGTAGTTGTAGATCCAATTGCTTTCTAAAGGTTTCTTTTCAAATCATCCAGGTCATATGTTTTGCTAAGCAACTCATTCCAACAAWGTTCAAGTTTTAAACAGAGTAGCACATGAATATCAAACCAAACATCACAGCAAATTTTATCTCARTATCTGTAAAACTGACTGTGATATAGCAGCATTAAAAACTCTTAGTGTTCACTCAGTTTTGAGGTCAAGSGTAAAAGGCAGTATCTGTATTTAATTGCTTGAATTAAATACTAAATGTTGCATTAATTACAAATGTTTGCCAGGCTGTCATAAATCAGCACATGCAGTGAAGTCCAACTATACCCAGCTCTGAAGCAGCTTTAAAGCCCCAGCATTAATTCTCTAATGCGAACAGTTTTACAAATAGATTACATTGCAGTAAAAAATAATAATAATAACAATAATAGATAAAAAGCCTAGGCACACACTTTTTTTTTAATTTGCCAGTTCAGGCTCTCGCTGATATAAATACAATCTGCAACTATTTTAGTGTTTAATGCACAATTACCTTCAGCTTTTCTAAAATGAGTCTCAATGAAAAGTTAATTGTCCAATTTTCTATTTATTTTTAGATTTGCAAAGAAGCAGAGTGCTCTCCACTGACAGCAGAAGCATCATGGGGTTTAGGCAATAGCCTGCCAAGTGCAGCCTATTAAAACTCATGACGGTAAAATCTGAAGTTAATTTCTGTAACTGACTAAGACTGATCTTTATTATGAGAATTTTTGARTGGCTCATAAAATAAGTGAAAATTACATTAAAGGGGTTTTCAATTTGCACAGAGTGATACAAGATTATAGTTATTAAATTTAATCATTAACAGCACAAGTACAGAAATGAAAAACAAGATAAAGACTACAGTAATTCACCATGTTTTAAAAGTATTTCATCATCTGTGTCATAAACTTGCCGCCATATAGTATCGGTGTGTCTTTTTAAGTTGGTTTATCAAGGATTATGACTCCAAGGTTGTTGTTAAAGATAACTTTGCCCTCGTACTCCGTGCTGCACTTTGGGTGCTGAAGCAGCTCCAGCACGCAGGTTTTCAGCTCCCGAGAGGCAGTTTTACTAAAGTTCAGCACCTCTGTGAGGAAATCAAGCAGCAGCTCTCCCTTCTCATCGCCTTCAATGAAACACTCGGTGATATCCATTTGAGATTGCAGGTCAAAGCTCTGGTAGCTCACTCCCTTGGAGTCCAGGTAGCTTTTGATGTCTCTTGTGGTTACACACTGACTTATTTCTGTGTTGCAGAACTGGCTCCTGAATTTCTGCCACAACATCTCCCAGCCGCTGTTCTCTGGAACAGATGCAAGAGAAATTAGGCTAACATTAGCATAACAATGAGGACAGTATTTACTGAGGGTGTAACAGTACACCTGTGTCACTTGTGCATACATCGGTACGATGGTTACTGTTCAAAAACTCCAAACACGCTATATATATATATATATATA
>NW_013952642.1:687314-688890 GCF_001266775.1 Austrofundulus limnaeus | reverse complement strand
GAGAGAGAGAGAGAGAGAGAGAGAGAGAGAGAGAGAGAGAGACTAAACCCACTGCACTCCTAGAGACTCCAAGTACACAACAAAATGCATTTAACTGCAAAAAAGGTGGATTTTCCATGATATGTCCCCTTTAAATATGTATAATTTTTTTCTTTCTATTGGAGCAATGAGGATGAAACTCAGTCTCACATCAGCCCACATAGCAACACTCGGTTTGGAGATCCTCATAGGGATCTCTGTTAAACTGCTTGTTTGATGCATAACAAATCATGCTACTTCCAAGTGGGGCGAAAAATTTAAAAATAAATAAAAACAAGGACATTTCTTAATCTAAAATGAGATCAGTCAACTCACCAGACACCAGAATAATAACCAGCTTCCCGTTCTCACTGAGCAGACTCTGGAAGAAGCTGATGGTAGCGCCGGGATCCTTCACGTAGTACAGCATCTGTCGATTTCACCACACATAATGAGCTGCTCGCTGCATTCACGGAGCGCCTAATTATATTTCTTTGCTAGACAGATGCACTAATGGGATTAATTGCTGTCGAGTGCCACCTAATGAATATGACCTAGATGTGTCAGAAATACAGTGTGGGAGCTGCAAGGACGTCAGCACCAACCTGTATCATGTGAATGAAATCTGCCTTCTTTGTCATCTTTGTCTGCTTCCAGTGCTCYTCAAACTCAGAGGCTGTCATCTTGTTCCAGTTGAACTTGATGTAGTCGAACTCTGGTTTCTGAGACACTGAAACTTCAACAAGACAGAGAACAATTAAATGTGGAATTTGAACACATTTTGTGCGATGGCAATAACACAATGTTTACGTTGACTCTTTATTGCTTTGAGCAACTGACGCATCTAGAGCACGCATTTTTGTGCAACAAAACCAGTTTAAGTTGAAGGCCTATTCCTTCAAAGAATTGCATTTTAAGCAAGTTTTAAACTAAAGCAATATCTTAACAAATAAGGAGAGGGGACAAAGTATAACAATGCAGACTCTAAAAGTTAATCAGTTGTAGATGTACTCAGTGATTCCTTAAGATGTGTTGTTTTTTCAGATTATGGTAATTGAAACTGAAGCTGCTGCTGATTCTGATATGTGAAATTTTCACCTCTGCAGAAACATCACTTCTGTTCTATCGCACTTCATTATAAACAGCAGAAGCCACTTGGCAGAAACAAAGGGTGGCACATGTGACTAATCAATAAAAAGGAATCWGGTGAGAATGACTGAGGTAGTGTTTAAAAAACGTGTCACCCCAATTTAATTCTTACTTGACTTGTTTAAGGTTTTAAGTCAAGACTTTTTTCCTTATTTTAATTTTTGTAAAAAAAGAAAAAAAAAAAAAAGAAGAAAAGTCCCCTTCATCCTACAGACAGTCCAACATGTATGCACTATTTTGGGATTATGTTTATTATCACAGACACACTATGCAATATACAAATTTACACATTCACCCATGGTAAAGCAATAATTTATATATGTTTAGTTCGGTTCGAAACTTTAGTCTCACGGTTCGATTTGTTTTCGATACAAAAAAGAGAAATTTCCATGCCTCTTTTAACTTGTAA
>NW_013952642.1:684674-686321 GCF_001266775.1 Austrofundulus limnaeus | reverse complement strand
ATATATATATATTGCAAGTAATCACAAATTATCTTGCTAAATCACAGTTATAAATTTCAATATAACCCTAGTATTAATAAATGTTAAACACCAAGATCCACACTTACAACGCAATGGCTGTAAAAATCATAGAAGAGCCAATACATTGTTAGAGTAAGTTCAAAATATCTGTATGTAAATAACTGGAACACTGGAGACAAAAAAGCAGAGAAGCTTTTGGTAAAAAGTCAAGTGTTTTACTCAGTTACTTCAGATGGGTTGATTCTTGCCGACATCATGCAYTCTAATAGGGGGAAAAATGTACCAACTCATTACTAGTAAAGGCTGCTTTACGGTGTAGCATTAGCATGAAAAAATACAATAAAGAATTTACTTTTTTTCACAAAAATTATATATTCAACTATTTTACAGTGCTTGTGAATGGAGAAATGCATTATGTACAATGTGAGAGAGGATGTACCTTTGTAGTTATGTATCTGCTGGCTGCTGGGCTCCACCACCTCATTATCCACCGTCACATCCGGGTGCCTTTTATGGAGCTCAGAGAGCATCTCCAAGTCGATCTCTCCTATAGGCATCAACACAGTTTGACTTTAAAAAACATTTTTTTTTATATTAACAAAAGTGCTCGACCCACATGTCCACAGTGGTCAATACTAAAAAGGCTAATGTCAATTCATATTTTATTGCAATGCTTTTTGTTTTGCAGGAAGTTCAACTTTCACATTGTATTATTTCAGAAAACTAAAATATAACCCCAGTTTTGAAAAATGGAACATTGAGTAAAATGTGAATACAAAAATAACTAAATGATTGGCAAATGACATAAAAACATTTTGTTTTTCACAATGGGACACAGTAAATGACGGTGCTCATCTGGTGACATTTTGGGGGGAAAAATATCATGTGGCCATGACTTAATAACACAYGGGCAAGTGATAATTACTGCCTTGCCTCGACTGAATACTGCATGGCATGCTGTTTTATCAAATGCTCATGCATTATTATCTCATGGCCATGCAATAACTAACTAATATTAACTGGTTAATATTGAGCAGTGACTGTTTACGGGTCAATCTAAAAGGATAATTTTTCACAAATKAGTATTTTTAGAAGACGTTCAATGCTTTAGGTGAGTGTCGGGAAACAGACATTTTACTGTTCCTGAACGTAGCAAAACTCATGTCATACAATTCGAAAGAACGTTTGAAAACTAATCACATCAAGATGAACAAAAACAAAGCAAATAGACATGGCTTTTCCACTGTTGCCCATGTACTGGTCAGTATGGGAGACTATAAAAAGTGGAGGTTACACAATCTGCTGGCTTCCTTAGACTGATAATTTTTCCTAATTGGCTTTTATATTGTATTTGAACATTTTTGAAGTGTTGTGTAAAGTACCACAAAGTGATACTTGAGTAAAAGTACAAGTATCTTACCAATGAATTACTTTGGTAAAAGTTAAAGTCTCTTTTAGTAATATTACTTGAGCAAAAGTCTTAAAGTATCTGATATTTTTTGTACTTAAGTATCAAAWGTAAARGTATTGATTTAAAATGAGYAGTTAGATTTTCTGTAAGGTCATTTATTAGGAGGTGACCTCCCCAAAAAATGCAGAAATGACTGTTGTATTAAAATAATTAAT
>NW_013952642.1:681096-684288 GCF_001266775.1 Austrofundulus limnaeus | reverse complement strand
TATTAATACTTCTCATTCAACCACAATAAAATTCACTTTATCTAGGAGGAACATTTTATATGAAAAATATTTATTTTTTTACAAAAACAAGCAATGAAAACCAGCAAAAATGAAATAAAAGTAACAATTTTCTATTTTTGTCTTTTTTTTAAAATGAGTAGTAGAAAGTACAGATAACTGTGTGAAAATGTAAGAAGTAGAAGTAAAAAGTAGGCTGAAAAATATTTACTCAAGTAAAGTACATATACCAAAAAATTCTACTTAAGTACAGTAACAAAGTATTTGTACTTAGTTACTTTATAACTCTGCATTTTTGTACACTGCCCTGATATGTGTTTTTGTTGTTTTTTTTGCTATAAACTGTACATAAATTAAATGACATCTAAGATAAACACTGTGTCTCACAGTAACACAATTTAACATAAGTTCATCTTGTATTTCTTAATGTCTTCAAGGAGCTATTATGAAACACTAATTTCAGTTCAAATGTGTCCTTTTTTTTCACCCACAAAAAGCCAAATTTCTTTGTTTCAACATTTGAACGTTATTTACATTTTTCACTAAGTCCCAACTTTTTCAGAATTGTGGTTGTCAAAACAAGGACGAAAGTTGTCTATATCGTTCTTTTTGTGTCACTTGGCCAAAGTTCGGTGATTTTGTTTTCTTTTTTTTTTCATTGAGGATGACAACTTGCCTCGCACAAAGGAGTGTATTTAAGCAAAGCAGCTGATGTGAACATGCGGTGAATCGTTTTGATCAGGTTAAATAATACCTTGCAGGAGAATCTGAAGTCATTCTAATGAATTTTACAGTCCATTAGAGGATCCATAATGATACAGACATGGCAGCTCAGGTAAATTAAAAGGATTGGCTCTGACATACGTAAAGGGTGACTGCACTCTGGAGGCATATGCTGAGAAAAAAAAAACCTGCTTTAATATGAAACGGTGTGCAGTGAAGACATAACAGTGAGGTCAGTTTGTCAGAATAAAGTTAAAGATTTATCTGAGGTCTACAAAGCCTTAATGCTATTTTTTTTTCCTGCAGCAGGTAACAAGAGAACCCTCCAATAACACCGGYCGTCTAAAGGTTAATCACAACAGTTTCTTTCAGCTGTTTCCTGTGTATGTACGTTTAGCAATGATGGTGCATTGCTTTCTTACCAGCACCGCTTCCCACTCCAATTACATTTAGATGGGACTTTCCATCTCCGATGCTGAAGGGAAAAGCAGAAAAATAAAACAGTCTTCAGAGCAGCAAAGCCTTGAAATTCACAGCTTCCAACCAGGAGAATGTGGGTCATATTTTTTTGGGCCTGTAACTGACATTTTCTGCCTGACACTTGGGAATGTGAGATGTTCTGATCTAGCGACTGAAGCCTTCACAAGAACTTTGGCTTTGAATGTGGCTATGGTGGGTTCCGTCACTCAACATCAGATTTTTATTAACTCTATTACACCTTTTAATTAAGCCGTGAGTCATATCCCGCCAGATTTGCGTCTGATCTGCTTCTGACGCTACCAAAGGTAGCGGGAGTTTGGTTTGCCTCTCCTCAGCATGTCAGTTGTCTCTCGCAGCTTCCACAAACAGATATTGAAAAATTAATAAACAAAAAATAATAAAATAAATAAATAAAAATCTAAAAGGAGACATAAATACTACTTGTTGTCATTCATAACCAGTGACATCACTTTCAATTCATTATCATGTATTTTTTTTGATTTTCAGGTAATCTATTGTTACAAACAATTAATTAATAATGACATTAATATACATGAAAAATACATTTACTTAGAGTAAATATACACCTGGGTGCATTTTTTTTGGTCCTAGGACTGTTTTTTTAAGAAGTACATACCAAAGTTGAGTAAAAAAAAACTTTAAAAAGTGAATTTTGCATAGGTCCGCTTTAACACAAATAAACTCTGGTATTAGTTTAAAGAGTCTTGAATTTTTGACTATTATCAATAAATAAAACACAGTACATGGCTGATTTTTACAGTTAATGTRTGGTTTATGTTGTTTTCTCAGATTACTACATTGTTGTCATATTTATGGGTCCATATTTTCAAAACAAAACTTTTTTTTTTCATTATATTTTCCTAAAGCAATGTTTCTAAACCTGTTGAATACTGGACTTGTCTTTTTTTTTCAAACGGCACCACTTGATAGAACTCAGTTTACCCTGTTCCCATCCTTGGGTCCATTCTTAGAGCTCCAACAGGTGGATTACCTGGCGAGGATGTCTGCCAGTTTGTTGTGGATGAAGTCTCTCACGCACTGGTGTTCAGAGGAGCGCTGCAGGAAAAGCTGGAAGGATGTCTGGTATCTGCTGTCATCATGCACCAGACTTTTGAGTGGAGACGCCATGGTTCAAAAAACTGGCAGGAACACAAACATATCATGTTATCTTACAAATATAACATGCAGAATGTGTTATTTAGCGCAGAACACATTTRAAGGATTAACATGCTGTAAAATAAAAACAAGACGAGTTTAAAAGCGCGCTGGATTTGGGTGTTTTTTTATTTTTATTTTKTGTGTGTGTGTKTTTCCCTACCACTGGCCAATCCTACAGATCTTTTCATGTGTTTATTGAAAACAAATCATGAATTGAGCTGCAGCGGAAACACCGGCAGAACTGCGCGTCGTGTCCCTCGACGCGCGTCAAAAACAGCGCGGAACGTGACTTACCAAGTTTGATCGTTTGAGCGCGTTTGTTTAGAGCTGATCGATTCAAGAGGGAGTCTAAAAAATGAGCACTTCCTGGAGTCTGGCAGAGGACGCTGGCTGGAAAGAGTCCTCCCACTGGTGTGATGGTGTCCCTGTAGGGAGGGTGAAAGGTGGCGGAAGAAAAAAAAAAAAATCTCTCGGGGAACGCCTGAACGTCCTTCGTGGCCTTTGAACAGCTTTACCGATGATATAAAGGTTATTGACAAAGACAAGGATTGATATGACGAATTACTGCAAATAGCATCAGGAAACATTAAGAAAATAGTTTAATCCCTTAATTTCTTCCTCATATTACCTTATTTTATTTGAGTGGTAGATTTATTTGGATCAGACATGTGTTTAAACCATTCTTAATGTCTTTAAATAATAACACATGGAAGGGATGGTGTAATGCACACGTGTCAAACTTAAGGCCCGTGGGCCAAATGTGGTCTATGGGTATGGAGAGCAGTTTCATTC
>NW_013952642.1:650082-680877 GCF_001266775.1 Austrofundulus limnaeus | reverse complement strand
GTGCTATGGACAAATAGGTGGTGTTTTGTGCCATTGTAAAAAAAAAAAATTAGTGTTCAGTACGGCTGAGGTCAATATTAAAACACCAGTGTTAAATAAAATGAATTGAGGAAGGAATAAACCATACAACCCCAGAATTCTGGAACGTGAGTGAGATTTAATCTGTCACCGAGTTGACAAGGAAAACCACACTGGCTATAACCAGGAAATGAATCCATTATATACAGAATCTTCAGTGCCTGAGTTCGCCCCCTGCTGACCTACRGCTGAATCACAGGCATTCAGACAAAGACCTCACCCTAATGTTTTAAAACGGTTCACTTATGTGTTGTTTATAATTCAGACATGTATCTACTCTATTTCAATTAACACATAATAGATCAAACATTATACAAGGATTATAAAATAATGAAACCCTATACTCTGGTGTAGTTTTCTAATATCAGTACTAATCTATCAATAACTAAATTTCTTCACCATCAGTAAATAAAAGTAAAGTGAATATATTTAGGCTTTAACTGTGACATGTAATCAAAATGGTCCCTTTAATTTGCTCCTGAATAATTTTGATAGCTTCCATAATTGACTCTTGGATGTTCAAGTTGGATAAAATCAAATGTATTTGATACATATATACTTTTTTGCTTTTTGCTACAAAAAATAATTTAAAAAAACTGCTGTGTCAGTGTTCACGACGTTGACTTAAACTTCAAAGACATTTCATTAATTACATCAGGTTGCACCATCGTATCTCCGGTCTCACTGTTCTCCACGTGCCACCTCTCTTCCCTCGCCTCGCTCAGACCTAACAGCGCTGGACACAATATATCAAAAGGAACACTTTAATAAAACCAGAAGAAAAACAAAGTCGGGGTGGAAAAGTTGGCACTTTTCTATAAAGGTTTACATAATTGGAATGAACTCCCTCTGATGAAACAGATTTTTTTTGTCTGACTAACTATGTGTAATTCTGTGCCAGATGTTCGTTAGAAGGTGGTAAAATAACCTTTTCCTCGTTCTAATTCCTTTTCACAGGCACTCACACACACCAAGCCGCACTTCAGCAAAAGCTGTTTTCGCCCAACAGCTCTGTAATTACTGTTAGCATTTGAGCCAAACACGAGCATGTTAACCTACTCAAAATGGCAATACTCTCATCTCTGTAAGTCAATTGTTTTCACCCTCTGCTGAAGGAGAAATGGAATTTTTATTTATTTTTTTGTTTGTGTATGTGTGTGGGTGAGTACTTTGTAGCGATAGCAAAATATCTTTTGAACCAGAGCACAGATTGTAAAGAAACTCCTGGTAATCATTGTACGAACGTCTACAGCTGATTACTTTTTGAAGTCAACCCATTAAAAAATGGCCAACACAAACGAGTGAATTTAACAGGAGAAAAGCTATAAAACAGATTTGTATTGAGTTGATTTACTAGCATCTATTATTTTTAACTTGGACTTTAGAAATGCAGTAAGTCATTCAAAGCAAAAAAAATAAACAAACACATTTTTAGTTAATTTCACATACTGACTGTGTGAACTGAGAGAATAGTTTACAWCTTTTATTCAGGTTGGGCTTATTTCAGATTAAAACCATTTATTTTTTGTAAAATAACTTGTTTAGATGTAGAATTTCCCTATCACCTTCTTGTTTTCATTTGGCATCTGTAACAGGACAGCCATTTTAGCCAAAACAAAAATAATGGGAAAATCAATACTGGTTTTACTGGTATTGGAAAAACTGCAAGGCTCTGTATTTTTTCTGGAGCAGCTAGCTTGTAAACTTTATGGCCATTAAAAGCAATTTATGGTTTCATCTTATTGTATACAACTGTTTCCATTATGTTGACCGGGTGATTTTACAGCGTTTTACATGGAGTCAAATGTTGTGTTTTGTTAGTTTTTCAGCTTCTTGCGGTAAAATGACATTCTTTTTGTTGTTCATATTTTTGAACCCAGAATCTCTCAACATTAATTATTAAAATGAGCTCAGTGCTGTTCTCAGCAGTGGGTCTTAAACTCCTCGTACTTTAGCTGCTACAGCTAAAGAGCCGATGAGAGCCGTTGTGCTTCTATATTTGTCACATTTCATTAAGAATTAGGACAGCTCATGCTAAATGTGAGGTCTTGATGAGAAAAAAGTTTTCAGCAACTCATTTAAAATTTATTTGAAGTGATGTCTTATCATTTGGATCACTAATGGTTTGTTTTATTCTACAACTTAAAAAAWTATCAAAATGATTACATGGGCACACACTCATGTAATCTCCTGTGTAATTCTGTTAAAACCACATGTTAATATTTCTTATCTGCTCTTCTTTTTCACTCCCGACTAGACTTCTTTTTAGAAGTCATGAATAGCCTTCTGTGTTTAAATGTGATATGGGTGAATAAATGAAAGTGAGAACATCTAAAATGCTTAGTATAAGTGATTATTTCTAACCACTAAGGGGTCCTACGCAATCAAACTTTGACTTTAACATTAATATTCTGAAAGCTTTGGTCGTCCATTGTAATTACGTGCTATATGAAACCAATGGTCGGTGTCTGATTCAAGCTCACTTTTGATTAGCTCTCTACTCTGTCTTCATCCTTTTTTATTATTATTATTTTTAAGAAGTCTGTATATATAGTTATAGTTTAAACCATTGGAAGTAGAGTTTTGTGGGAAAACTTGTGAGCATTTAATATTTGACCTGTTACAGAAACAATGTTAAAATAACTTCACTTCTACAAATTTCATAGTAATACATGCTATATGTATAAAGGCTTTGTAATGCAAAATGGTTTAGCTTGCTTAAATATTATGATATTACTGCTGGGAGTGCCCCCAGGCTGCAACACGCTACAGCTATTTGAAGTGCAAATATTTATAAGCCTCTATTTAAATAATTTTAAAATGCAAAATTGGTTGTGATGTAAAAGTTAACTAAACAGTTCCCTCATGTAATACTATACTATATAATATATTTATTTAATCTGCTGTTTTTTTTAGATGTCAGTAATCCGCTTATGATTTGGTACAACATGGACTAGCCCAGGGGTCTGCAACCTGTGGCTCTGGGGCCACATGTGGCTCTTTGGTCCCTCTGCAGTGAMGCTTTGAAAATTGATTTGATTTGATTTATTAATTTAACAGGACAAGATTATTAAAAATCAAGCCTGACTCAGCATAATTGCTGTTTTACAGCAGGTTCCTGTTCTGCAGCACATAAACACTCAGAATTACAGCATCACAATCACATCATTATACACCACAGACACAAAGACAAACAAGCATACCAAATTTCTAAAAGGCAGCATTTGCAAAATAGGACATCTAAATATGAGTACAACAAAAAGTGTCCAGCAGATGGCAGACAAGATTCTTCTTAAAGGGCTGTAGTTTTGAAATGGACTTTATGTTTTGAGGAATGCCATTCCATGCTTTAGTATTAACATAGAAGAAAGACCTCTGGCCGTAACAGTTTTTAAAAGTTGGTAATATCAGTTGTCCTTTTGTAACAGATCTAGTTGAATAACCCCTTCCAGAATTTGATTTGGGCAGCAATGCACAGAGAGTTCCATAATTGACACCTTGGAAGATCTGAAAATATAAATTAATACCACTATACAAAACATGATTCTGAAAAGTCAAGGCATCAGACAATGAAAGAACTGTACAGTGATGAGTCCAACCAGGAAGTTTTTTTCATGAATTTTGTAGGCCCTGTTGTAGAGCCTAAGATTTCATTTGTTGTAAGAGACCAAACAGGTAAACAGTACAACATGGTTGAGAGTATAATGGCATGAAGATAAATATTTGAAACAGAAGATGTCAGATTGGATCAAATTTTTAAATAAACATATAATTTCTGTTTCAACTTAGTGGTTAAGACTTGTACATGATCACGATAAGTCAAATGAGAATCCAAAGTAATTCCAAGATATTTGTAGGTAGTGACAATATCAAGGGGTTTGTTTAAAAAAGTGAATTGTTTTGTTATATTAAAATTTCTCCTGGGTGAGGAAAAATACATGCACACAGTTTTTTTAACATTAATTTTACAAAAGATTATCTTGAAGCCAAACATGAAATGTCTGAAGATCTGCTTGTAACTGACTATTAATAGATTCAATATAGAAATCAGACAAAAAAGAACAGTATCATCAGCATACATTAAAATATTTGAATACTTCAATATTTTTGGAAGGTCATTTATGTATAATAGGAAAAGCAATGGGCCCAGTATGCTACCCTGCGGAACTCCCACGGAACAGGGCAGAGACCCGGACACAGAGCTTCCATGTTTCACAACCTGACACCTATCAGTCAAATAAGAGGAAAACATTTGTATTGCAGATGATGAAAGTTGAAAAGAAATCAACTTTTGTAAGAGAGTATAATGATCAACTGTGTCAAACGCTTTACGAAAATCACTACATACAGCACCACTTACTTGACCTTTGTTCAAAGCAGCACGTATTTGTTGTTGTTGTTTATTAGTGAGACAAGGAGCACAAATGGCTCCTTGGATCGTAAAGGTTGCAGACCCCTGGACCAGCCTTTAACTTGTCAATTTGGTCAGAATTAAAAAAAAATTATATTAAATTGATGTCATTCAAAGAGCTATGTGACACTATATAATAAAACTGCTGTAATTACAGTGTAGATTAACATGTCCTGAATTTACAACATACCGTAAATAGTTGCTTATTTGAAAGATCCTGACTGGTTCCAACTCCATTTGAAATGCATTTTCACCGTGCTCCAACAAACTTCAGCAAACCACATTTTATTGGAATGATCCAGCTTCCTTATATAGACAAATTAAATAAATTAAAACAAAGCACTCGCACTGTCACTCTGTTCATAAATCTTCACTAAAACCTGCAAATTTGCCCTGAAAGATGGCCAAATGAGATGAATTGGACATGACAGGATCAGCCTACATCTTTGCCACGGATCAGATGGCCGTGACACAAGCATTTTAATTCAACCTTGTCTGAAACAAAAGTGACAGTATTAAATAAATGAATTAGATGAGACAAAGATTTAAACTCCGTTTTCCTCGCAGTCCGCGATTATCCCGGGACTATCGGACTGGAAATCTGACTGGAGRCCCAGATGAATCTTATCAACTGCTTATCTGTTTTGGGCTTTGCCTGGGAGCCTGCAGTAATTATAATATATCAGGATCCGAAAGTCAAGGAGCCGGGGAAGGTTTTAGCASGRCTGTAAATGAAGAAGAAGAAACACYGGGCTTTATTTTCACATGGTTTTCACAATTTATTTGCATTTTGTYCAGTTCTCCATGTACACACAATAGTAACACAAATAGCATGGTTCTGTAAACAGTTGGTGAACAATACCTTTAGATTTCTGGGACGTAATCCAACAGAGTTGTCTGAAACGTGAACATGGCTGCTCTTTGTGTTATAATGTGACTAGGTAACAGATAAGGTGTTACCTAGGACTTGCAAACGCTTCTAGAATCGTTTCTGAAACCCAACGTTCACCATGTGCCGGCCAAATATTAGAAACACTGCCTAGGGGGGAAACTATCCTAAAATGTTTGGCAACTTATGAAACGGAGTCTTTGCAAGGCCACTTGGAGCTTTCTCTGCCAAAAAGAAGATCAAGCATGCCTACATACAGACAGCTGCTGAAATATAGTTGTCACAAACAACCGTATTTGCACACAGCCATGAATATTATAGAGTTACTGATTAAATACATTCAGGATGAGGTCAGGAAACACGTGACCTTTACATCTTCAGTTTGTGGAGGCAGAATGAGAAACAGCTTAAAATCTGGTAAGCACCAAAATTACCCAATACAAGAAATTAAGCTTTCCACTGGATTGAAATCAGTAATAAATGAAGGATTCATGTCTAAATGAAAACTAAGTAAAAAAAATATATAAAATGTGATAAAAAAGGAAACTATTTAGAGCTGAATAAGATAAAAGAAAAGTTTAAAACAGTTCTATTAATCATATGTGCTCAGAGATACTGTATTTGGTATTTGAAATCTTGTGTAGCAAGTTCGACATTCTTCATTTGACAAAAGAAAAATCTATAAAGCTGACATGACAGCTGCAGTATTACTTGGATGTAACGCACAAAACAACTCAATTTATTTTAATTAAAAGYCAAGCCTTCCTTGAAGGAATGCATATCACCCGCTGCCTTTTATGCCAGAGTTAAGGACTCCTTTATTGGTTAAAAAAAGATGACAGAGTTATAGCACGTTTGCTCAAACCAGATTTGTGCGATGTTGCAATGTTTTATGTGAACTTGCAGGATCTGTTGGAGCTTGGAGCATTTTGAATCTGTCAGCTGCTACCGCACCGAGTTTTAACTGACTCATGGCCATTTTGTGTTTGAGAAAGATGTTGGTCAAACCCCACACCCCCACGTGCACGCTCATACAGACATGACAAAAAATGCTAATAAATACATAAATAAATAAACACATTATTGCCCTTTTGCCTTCAGCAGGAGGAAACGCTGCAGAATTGCCTCTCTAGAAAAGAAATAAAAACAAAAAATTTGAGATGAAAGTAATACAAATGAAGTTATTTGCTCTATTAAAACACCATAAGAACCCAGTGGATAAACTATTCATTATAGCCTTCTGTGTGTGTGTGTGTGTTAATGATCAGTGTTGTTTTGTTTTGCATTTTTGTGAAAGAAAAAAAGAAAAAAGTGTAAATGAGGTATGATTTTTGTGTTGCTGGTTTGCATTAATAGCCTTTGTGTACTGTTTTTCTCCCCCTACTATACAAAAAAAATCATCTTTGTTTTAATGAATCTCTTTCTTTTAAATGTTACTTTATTTTGGCRTCTGTGGCTGGGAGTCTTGTGACGAAAGAGAAATGACTGCAACATGGYGTCTTTAAACTCAAGGCAGGCTTGCTTTTGGTTCCCACATATACACAACATATTGCATCATCAAACAATACACAATCAGACAGCAAAAAACTTGCATTACAGATAAAACACTAGAAAAGTCATCCGAAAGAAACAACAAAACTGAATCAGCACTAACATAGTGCATAAACCCTCTTTTTTATTCAGGAATAAAGAAAAAAAGGGGGTGCTGCTTAGTTCATCCAAAGAGCTTGTGACACTTCCTTTCACGAGGATCCAGCACTAATGAGAAAAATTCAACGGTTCTTGTTGCAGGGCCTTTGAATTCTGAGCAACTGCAGACTCTGGTAATTCTATCTTTCTCCAGACTCAAACAAAACAAAACAAAAGCAACAAAAAAAGAAAGTGGTCCCTTTGATTCTTGACACAAAAATCTCTGAAATGAACCCTTGTAGATTCACTTTTGTTTCAGAGTTCCTCCTGTTTTGTCGTTTGCAAATAATTCTTCAACTGTGGGTTCATGTTGCAAGCAGTTCTTAAAAAAAAGAAGAAGAAGAAAGAAACTAAAGGTCCATGTCTCACTCTCACCTTGATCAGCTTTGGTTCTGCTTCTTTGAGTCGGCAGTACAGCCAAAACTTGGCGCTACGTTACCATTCAGCAGCAAACACTGTATCWTAGTCAGCTCATATCCACAACCCGTCCTAAACGGATCAGGATGCAATCAGAACACGGCCAGATTCTGGTCCAAGGCCAAGCACGTCCTCATGAGGTATAGCAGCTTGGTTACATATCCATGTCACCATCATAGGCAAGAGTTAGGGGCTTCTGTGGTGGAGCGGACGCCTTAGTGGTTTTATACGGGTTGCTGAAAAAGAAAAGAAAAAAACAGTGAAAGAAGAAAGGAAAAGTAAAAAATGCACAGGGCTCAGTAGCACAAGGCAGCTCACATGATACAAGTCTTTAAAAGGAATTCTATTAACTGATAACAGCAGCCTACAACAGTCTAAAATGTGTGGAGGGGTCTAACTCGTAGTCGAACGAGGAAAGAAACTCACACTGCCTCTTGATGTGTATTCTGTTCTCATAGAAAGTGTGTGACCTACAATGGGGCTGCTGCTTCGTAAACCAAACATGGGTCGTATTCACACCTGATAGTCCGGTAGACTCGGTTCAATTGGGGACCAAAACTGCAAGCTTTGTTTACATTTTCTGTTGGTGCGGTTTGAATTCACACTGCACTTTCTCAACTGAACTAAACCCTGTCAACAACCTGTTCCTGCCCTCACCTGTGGGGGCGCTGCACCAAGAACCACTAAAGGAATCAACATGAAAACCTCAGAAGAAGACATGGAGCACAACTTCCTTCTTCACAAAATGTATACAAATAATAGTAACGTTACATTTTAGTGGTTATAGGGTTTATTTTTTTGTTTTCGGCAAATGTGCTAAACAAATAGCCTTCAACAATGAGCGCATGAGAGGAAGATGAGGCGGAACCACGGAGAATGTTGTTTTGCACACAAGTCGGCTGAGGAAGCTCCGTGTTAATCGAGTAGGAGCGCGTCCAGCTCCACAGTCATGATGTCCACCTTATACAGTCATCCAGCGAGGTATTTACACCAAATAAGTAAATTTAATACTGTTATTACTCAGAATGTCATGCAGTATAATCCGCTTCCTGCTTTTGGAGCGGTCTCTGTTCCGCTTAGCATTCACACATGCAATCGAACCGCACCAGAGTTCGTTTCAATCGAACCGAGACTTAGGTTTTCAGGCAGACCAGAGTTCGCTTTTTTGGTCCGAATCAGAGTTCGATTACGCATTCACACCTCCACAAACGAACCAGACTTTCCAGGCAAACGAACTTGAGTTTGATTAAATCGGACTAAGCAGTGCAGGTGTGAATACGTTCATGGTGAGGGGATTCTGAAGAGAGTTTTGTCAAACTTACCAGACCAGGAACGATAATGCAATAATGAAGAGTATCACGATGAATCCGACAACAGTCACGGCGTAAACCCACAACTTCACTCGTCCATCTGTACCATCAAAAAAAATGTCTTTAATTCAGAGTTTTAAATATTTGTCTGAATGAAATATCCGGATAATCCTCATTTTAGAATAAAGAAGTAGGTTTAATCTCATTTTAATACAKCCAACGAGTCACTAGATTTTCTGGCAGCTTTATGGTCCGTTTTAGTATTTTTTCCCCAGTGCCTATAATGATGAGCCCTGTAAAAACATTGCCCCAATGATCTTTTTCCTTTGGCCCATTGATTCTAGAGCTACAGCACAAAGGCAATTTCAAAGGCAGCAATCGCAGCCTTCTTGATCTGTACCCATGATTTCCGTTTCAGTACCTGGGCCAACAGGTCGTAAGGTCCACTCGCTGAAGAGGTCGTTGGCTTGAGACGGTCTGGGTTTTAATCTCCCGGAGTTGGTTTTCACGTCGGCTTTCTTGCTGTTGTCCACCCCTGGGGTTCTCGTGCAGTAGTCCAGAAAGCCGTGCGAGGTCATCACTTCAGTGTAGCCTCT
Source organism: Austrofundulus limnaeus (assembly GCF_001266775.1). Taxonomy (NCBI): domain Eukaryota; kingdom Metazoa; phylum Chordata; class Actinopteri; order Cyprinodontiformes; family Rivulidae; genus Austrofundulus; species Austrofundulus limnaeus. The sequence continues at coordinate 671,487 of NW_013952642.1, read as the reverse complement.
CTCACACCCACACACTCCGCTCTGTTTGAAGAGGCAGCAAGGCCGGAAGAAAATCATTTACTCCCCGCAGAGGATGTCTGCAACTGTTACTTCACACATCATAGGTTTGCATTTCTAAATGTAGTAACGCGAGGGTGCTCTGAGGGGCAGTAGAACGTCAACTTATAGCCGTTATTTCTCATTTTCATTCTGCTTCTGTTCAGTGTCCCCTTCCCAAATCACCCCACAGGTGTGCTCCCTAACTGACAAAGGGTTCACACTCATTGGTATTAATCTGATTAGCTTTTAATGGCCTGTTGTGGGAAATTAAAAATGTCATCTGTCAAAACCCATTTCACTTCCCGACCTAGCGTGTGAGCAGGAAACAACAAAAGCACCGTGAGAACAACAGAAAGCGCCGCTCTCCCATCAAAGCGGGTTAATCTTACCGGCGTGCAGTGTGAGAACGGTTTGGTGCACGGAGGATGGCAGTGTCGAAGAGTTGTGGGCCTTTTCTGCGGGAAACACCCCCCTGGAGAAAAAAGACAACACGTTCTCATTTTTGTTCCCCTTTTTTTCATTGATCAGTAAATGAACATTCTTGTCACACCTGATTAATGCACCCAGAGGCCTATCAGGGTCCCTGATCAATTGGTGAACATTTTAATTCCAACATGGAAAATTGCATGTCAAAATATCAAAGAGTAATGCCTTGGGCTCCTGGCTCCTCTGCAGAAGGAGATTTTTTTTGCTCCCTTTCTGGATTCATTTTTGCCAAAAATACTTCCTTACAGTGATAAGATCACATTCGCCCACTATTTACAGCACATCAAGCCTGCCTAAAGCTTTTATTCCCACCGCACTTTTATCTTTGTTCTGATTCTCTGCGCCTGCTTTACTTCCAACAAATATATGATTATATTTATAAGGATTGAAAGCATCCCAGCTCTGTCTGCTTTATTGATTTATTATGTTAAGCTGCAGGAAAGAAATAGAGATGAGAATAGACAGACATATAAAAAGGGTATCAGATTTAACTAGAAAACCACACTAAAACCATTCTGTTTGAATGCATGTGTCAAAATGTGTATATTTCATATGTTGTAGGTTCCACTGTGAAATTTTTACTCGATCTCATCTTGATTTTTTTCTCTGAAGGCGTGCAGCTATATCTAAAAAAGATCATATCTGTTGAAGCACAACCCGCTGACAGTATAATACTGCAAACTTTCAAGATGATACTTCTTTTTCATTCACCCCTGTCAGATCTTTCCAAATGTTGCATTTTCCATTATTTCCTGATCCAATAAGGAGATCTCTTGGAAATGTAATTTCAAACCACCTGCTACGAGCACTTCTGCTGAAGTTTGACAGCTTTCAGTGATAAATGAAAGGAGATTCACTTAACGTCACAGCAACAAATATACATTTCTGTTTGAACCATCGGATGGTAAGATATTGCAGGGAATAGCCACGTGATCCGGACTGTTTGAAATGACTAACTTCATGAGGACAAAAAGAGAAAAGGTGCACTTTGAGCTGCAGCCTGCTGTAAGACAGATTTATCGAGGAATCTGTACGTGTTTGTGTTCCTGGGAGGTGTAATCCATCCATAAAGTGGCCAGAGGACACCGCAACTGTTCACCTGTGACATTAACTCCATCTGAACGCTGACACCACACTGCCCTCTCATTGTTGCTCCATCCTCCTGTTTTCCACTGGTAAGTGTGGCATTTTCCTCCTGCAGTAATGGCAGACAGGCAGATAAAATGCTCATTAGTAGTTTGTATTGACCATCCCGACCTGCTGTCAAGCTTCTATGGGTGGTAACCTCCATTTCTTCCAGCCCGGCACTGCCAAACAATGTAAGACAATTTATGATTGCAGTGACAAGGGAAAAAATAAAAAAGTAACAAAAAATCATTTGGATAGAAGAAGAGAAATTGGTTAAAGGTGAATAAAAAAGGACACGTTATTGGAATCAAAGCTCTTTTTTTTCCTGAGTGGGGAAAAATGTACAGAGAAAAGTGATTTGAAGAGAAAATACAAACAAATGTGATTTCTACTAGTAAAGTCTCAACACAATGAGCTGAAATTTGACAGTAAAAATGAAATRGCACAAAAGATTCAACTCTGTCAGCAAAATACTGTATAGTCTCCAACACTTTCTTTGAGTGCAAAACTTTGTGCCTAAAATACTGATATTAACTAGAGATGTGACGTTCACGAATGATCCGAATCTTTTGAACGCCTCTATACAACGAACAATAGGAGCCGAGTCGCGGGCGGTAACRAGCCATTTGTAGTTTTATTTTTTTATTCCTCATATAATCTTGATTTCTTTTTCATCCTTAATTCATCTTTGCTTTTTCACGGAAAACAGGCAGAGTGGTGGAGTACAGAAGCTCATAGGGAAATGAGGAGGGGGTTTCCGCTTGACAAAATGCATTGGTTCCACCCACATATTGGGATGACATCATCACGTACGGTGACGTGATGAGGTATTTCCCTACRTGATGATGTAACACTTTCAAATTAGAACAGCTCTTTTGAACGGCTCTATGAAACAAACGGCTCCTCAAGATCCGGATCCCTTCAAAGAGCCATTTCTCCCATCACTAATATCAACTGTTTGGCCTCTGGCATAAAATGCTGTGGGTGATATAAATTCCTTCAAGGAATGATGAGCATTTAACTACTTGATTAATTTGTTTGTATATCCTTTTATTTAATCATGGTGTAGTCCCAAAAGAACCAATGCATATTGGGGGATAAACTCTTACCATTCTTACCATTTAAATAAAACTTGTCAAAAACCCAATAAAAAGCCAAGTAATTGCCAGATACTAGTGTGCATTTCTTTTTTTTCCTCACGTACTAAGAGCTTTCCCCATCATCCTAGCATAAAGCTATTCTCTGCTATGCTTCCTTGAGAATATTACAGTCTCTTTTAAATGAGCGAGGACAGAGGAGGCTTCAAGAGAAACAAGGGAACACATGTACCCTAAGCCTTTCATCAAATGGGATCATTTATAAATGCCGTGCCACCTCCAGTAACCCGTGTGACTGACTTAAACAGAGGATTTCTAATTTAGCTATTTTGGTTCTTTCATCATTATATCTCATCCCTGCATCTCTCTCTGCTTCACACATCTATCACATCACTCTTTGCCTGCAATAATCAAAGCCTGCTTAAAAGTGACTGGAATACTTTTAATGCTGAAACTGAAATGAAAAATAAAATCTTACAGATGATCAATTTACAAAAAAGTGTTTGTAATATTATTTAGACTTTTACTTTTTACTAGGCAGTGTAAAAAAATCAAATCTAAACGCAACCTTCAAATCATAATCCTTTTTTGTCAACATCCAAACACCACTCTCTCATGATTTTCCAAGGTAACTGTGCCCTGATACACATCGGTAACTGATGTAATATAGTTTCAAGGACAACCAGATGAAATAACTATTTTTTTTATTTTTCTCTTGCAGTCCTCATGAGCGTAGCTAAAGTTTACTGAGCGTTTATCAACCTTGGTGATTTTGGCTGTTTTGATCCATCTCCAGGATAGGTTTCAGTTTTTTTGTGTGCTGATCCATGTTCTCACAGAATCATGAGCAGGTTAAGCTTTTTCTGGAAGCAAATTTAAGAAGTGTACAGAAAAAAAAATGAAGTAAACATCCAGGAAGCCAGCTTTTGTTGGAGGAAAGCCTCATCTCAGAAATAACATTTCAAATTAATCATGCCGTTTCATTACTTGTTTATTTCATGCCCAAAACAGCGTGAGCATACCTCCCTGCTCTGTGATGACCACCAGTGTTCACTACGGTGAATGCTAGTTTAGACACTTGTATCCGAATTGGATAATTTCATCATAACTTGCATCCTGTTCTAAAGGGATAAAGCAGGGCTGTTGATAGATGTATTAATAAATACCTTCACAGGGCTGAGTCTCAAAGACTTGAAGAGGGCAGCTGCCCTGATTCTCTGTGGCCTGAACGATCACAGCTCGGGACCGCGTTTGACGRCCGGTGGACTCAAAGCTCCGCCCCTCCAGGCAGGTCAGCTGGCAGGAACTCCAGGATGACCATTCAGTCAGATGGCAGTCTCCTGAGAGCAGAAGAAAACAAACAAAAATAAGTAAAACATCTATCACAGCTCTCGCACAACTGCTGGAAACAGACACCATTGTTGTTCTAATGCAGAAATGCCTCATGTGCAAAATATATCTGATTAACTGTTAGAACAACTAAACTCCAGACAAAGAGCAAAGCAGTCTCACACCTGATAGTCTGGTAGACTCGGTTCGATTGGGGACCAAAATTGCAAGATTTGTTTACATTTTCAGTTGGTGCGGTTCACATTCACACTGCACTTTGTCAAACAAACTAAACCCTGTGACTGAAATGTTCCCTCCAATGCCTGTGGTGGCGCTGCATCAAGAACCACTGAAGGAATCGACACAAAAACCTCTGAAGAAAACATGGAGCAACTTCCTTCTTCATAAAACGTAATCAAACATGGAGTGACGTCAGATTTTAGCGGTTGCAGGATTTATGTTTTTATTTTAGGCAAATGTGCCAAACAAGTAGTCTTCAACAATGGAACTGTGGAGAAGGTTTTTCACACAAGGCGGCTGAGACAGCACCTTGTGTAACTTTATTAGTTATTACTCAGAATTTCCTGCGTTAGAGTCCACTTCCTGGTTTTGGAGCGATCTACGGTCCGCTTGGCATTCACACATGCAATTGAAGCACTTCAACCCAACTGAAACCTACATTTTCAGGTGGACCCGAGTGTGCTTTTCTGGTCCGAATCAGAATTTGATTACGAGTTCACACTTCTCCAAATGAACCGGACTTTCCAGGCAAACGAACAAGAGCTTGATCAAAGTGGACTAAATGGCTGGTGTAAATGCACCTTTAAAAACAATGCCTATAACTCAGTCAATTTTATATTGGGCAAAAAWTTGGTGTTTTATTAGATGTCACTGATCCCCAACATTTTACTCTGCTCAGATTAAATCTGTTTAAAATTTTGTCATTATCTATTGGAATCAGCTGCATCTGTTTGTTTTAATTATATTTCATGAGCCAATGAATGGATTGTAATGAAAATTTCATGAAGTCTAAACAAAAATGGCTATACTGTAATGAATGTCACTCATACTAAACTACAATTTGATAAGTAATATTCCATAACATTTATTGGTTAATTGTTATTTTTAAGGTTTAAACAAAATGGCCTTAACTTTGTTTCTGAACATAAGCTGATCTTGGTGTAAAACACCGGCATAAAAAGTGACTGGTGACACATACAGTATTCCTTCAAGGACAGTTGAGTTTTAATCTATGTACATTGAATTTTTGAATGGCTTAATCAGGGATAAAAATGTTCTTTGAACACACAAGATAAATATCTGGTGTGTGCAGATAATTCCAGCTGGTTTGAATGTTATCAGTCCATTAAATGGACGTTGTTAGTGGTAATCAGTCCCATTGAATGGCTTCAGACTGTCCCGACAGTGCCCCCTGTCTACTTTATCGTATCCCATGTCATTTTCTCTAAAACTAACCTTAGTGGCTTTATGCCTCATATTAACCAGCTGACAGTCTGAAGCCATTCCATGGGACTGATAACGGCTAATATCGTCCATTTAATGGATGATAACATCCAAAGTGGGTGAAAATACTGCATGCATGCAAGAGTGTTTCCAGTTTCTCACACTCACAAGAAACCTGTTTTATTTATTATTTTGTTCTTTTTTTTCCAAAGTYTCCTTAGGAGTGCCATAGCAATGGGTTTCAGGAGAAAAAAAAAAATTCAGCTTACAACGACTGGTTGATATTTTCTGTGTCAACAAAGGACACAAGTATTTTACTTTCCTGAATGTCAAACACAAATATCCTTTGTGCTGCTTGGAAGGCTTATCCTGTAGAGATAAAATCACCCAACGCCACATCTCAGCCAGTGCAAACCTCTGATTCTCTGCCTTGAACATCCATTAGTGCCTATCTGCAGACAGAGGCATCTCATTATCTTTCATCTTTATAAGAATACACTATCAGCTCCTCCCTCTCGCTGCTTCAAGTGTGGAAACACGCTGTGGCAAAACCTGCATTGAACAGCATCGAGCTACATGTGTGTTATATCTCACACGTATGTCGACAACGCCTCCGCTGGCCCCTACACAGTACCTGCCACCCTCACACTGACAGACACACACACTCACGTCTGCTCTTGGCATCAAACGCTCCTGATCCCGAGCCAAGACTCGCTGCATCGGCGGATTGAGTGATGAATCAAGCAGAGGATCAGAGGGGAGAGAGAGACGAGCAGAGGCAACCACTTACTCTTCATAGCAGAGGCTGACAAAAGGCTTCACGAGGCAATAGCCATGAACGGGAAGAGCCGAGTAGTCTTTTCATCAAACAATAATTGTGCTTTAAAAATAAATCTGAATAAAATGACAAACATTCAGAGCCACTAAAACCCGTGTAACCTGAGCGGCTGCCGTGAGCAAACACAGAGTAAAGCTTCATTTTAAAGGCTGACGGTGAAGCAGGGAAACTGCCAGCAGCTTCCTCACTCAGAGAAAATCCAACACTCATTTTGTGGCTCAAAGAATAAATAAAAACATCAAACTAGCACCTAGTGGTGTCATTTCATGGCGCCGTACTGTCTGCTTGTTTCTATGGTGATTCTAAAAATGATAAGGTTGATTATCTCATAAAAAATGATAAACTAAAACATAAATGTGTTCTATGCAAAGCTACAGTAAGTTATGGTTTTACAGTTATTGGAGAACTCCTGTCGGTGGAACGAAAGGTGAAGTGGTAAAAATGATTTTTGTCTGTTTCAGGTGTTTAATTGTCTGCAGTGTTAGCAAAATATCTCATAAACCAGTGATTTTAATGAAACTCCCAGAAAATAACCCTTCGCAACAACTAATTACTGTTCAGAGCCAATCCAATTCAAGATGGCTGACCTCGATGAATGCTTATCAGTGCATGTTATTGCTTTGTTTTGGAGTGACTGAAGCTGTCTTAGTTATAACAGAAGTAGTCTGAAACTTTGCTGCTTTAAATGCACTTGATGATGATGATGAGAATGATGATGATGATGATGATGATGATGATGATGATGAAGGGCATGTACTTTTTAAGATCACTATTTAAACTAAGTATTTGACTTTAAAACAAGATTGGGGAAATATTACTGAATCAAACAAACAAAATATTAATTTTTATTGTTTATGTCTTCTTCTCATCCAAACTTTGCAAAAAAAAAACCTGTAAATGCATTTAAAATCGCTCATATTTTAAAGCGGTTTTCTACTTATGGAAGTATGCTTTTTTCTAATGAAAATTTATTACTTTCACACCAGCTCTCCCCATGCAGTACTCCCATCGGCATTAATTCCGTTCCTGCGATAAGTGGAGTGATTGCCAGAGACAAGGTGATTGCTGCAGGCAGTGTGATCTGGTAATTGTTTCAATTAGCACAGAATAATTTTTTTCATGCTTTATTTGTTTGTAGGTTATTACATAATTGAGTCGGAAACAAAACATTTGTGCTGTCGAGTTATTGATCACAAACTCAGTCTTTGAGTTACTCAAGACTAACTGCTGAAGCAAAGGCCCTCCTGTTAGTCCGGACGTTTCAATGTATTTATTTATTATTTATAAGAAAACAAAATTTTCTCTCCTCATCAGATAAGCCAAACCAGCTCATGTACAGTTGCACAGGCTATTGATTTTGCAATTATTAAGCTGTTGGAAATGTCAAACAGTGGGGGGAGAGGACAATACAGTATATTAACTAACAACTGCAAATACTTTGCGACTAAAGAAAAAAAAGATGATTGAGTGTTGAGTCAGACAAACTCAATAATTTATTAAAGATTTGGATATAAATGTCAACAGTTCTGATATATACTGTATATACGTATAATTCCCTGTCATAAAGTTATTTTTAATCAACTAAAAAGCTATAATCTGATGATCTTATAATCAAAATACAGCATATTGAAAGGTGGGAATTGTAATAAATCTGACTGCAGCTTTACCTGGACAGGGCACAAAGCATGGCTGCTCCATCTTCTGAAGGAGCTGCTGCTTCCGCACGTCTCCACAAAGCTCCGTCTCCGCTGGCTGAGGAGGAGACTCGTGCCAGTTCCCCCAGTGGACAACGCACGACAGGTTCCTCGTCCGCAGCCCCTCGCCACACTTTGCACTCTACATAAATGAAAACACATTATTTCTTTACCCATCCTAAAATGTCTCTGTTGTGGCTTTTTTTCTCTACCGTTTTAAACAGCTAACTTTTTTTTGACAACTGATGTGCGTTTGAATGTATTTTTTGCCACATTAAGCATTTGTTACAGCAAGTTTAGTAGTTTATCTCTACTAGTTATTTTATTTTCTTATTTATTTTAGTTTTTGAAAATCTTTTTTTTTGACAATCTTGTTTTTTTTTTAGTTTATTTCCTGTCTGCAACTTATTGAAAAAGTCTGAAACCATTTGCACATTTGCTAATACTTCAGGGACAACCTAAAAATGACAACAGAAAACAGAAACTCTACTAAAAAGTAACAACTTTCTCCTCAATTTTCACAAAAAAATACGCCAATTAGGAATTGTTGAACTGGTGTGAAGTTAAAACTCATGGTGAGCTTACTTTAATTTAAAAGCTTAGATGTGACATCTTCATGTCTTTTTTCTGGGTCTGAATAACTTAACAAATAAACTATTTAAATTCAAAAAGCAATACATCTATATTTTGATACGTTTTTATTTTTATTTGTTGATTCGAATTTAAGAAATAAAACATTCTGCCAAAGTCTATGACTAAATAAATTCAAAATTTACTACCAACTTATCAAAAATACTGTAGTATTTTTACAACAATCAGCAGCTCAGACCTTCTATAAGCAGCTTTGTAGCAATGAAGTTAAATTAAYTGGTGCCCTCAAAGCAGGCGGAGGCTCAAAGGAGATAGCAAAGTGTTTTCAAGCAGCTATATTCTCAATTTGGCTTATAATGTATTCAAGTAACGACAAGAACCACAGAGGTCAAGTCGAGGTCTGCAAGTCCAAGAAAACTTTCAAAGAGAACTGTCGAGGGACTGCTGCAAAGGCAAATCAAAACCCTTCTATGACTGAAGATGATTTTTCAGACTGGAGGTGGTGGGGATTTTTACTGAGCATATTGCATCCAAGGAAAAAAAAATCAGAAATGTCCAAATAATATATTTTAAACACCTGGCTTGAAACAACTTTTTTTTGGAAACTAAAAAAAGTCCTTAAAATACATTAAAATTACAATTCCAAATATGAACCAATGTCTGCTTTACATTAAAATAAGTACTGTTAAATGTCACTTTATCAATGGTGCTGTTTTKTGTTTAAATGGAACCAGACTGAGAAAACAAAAGTTCCATCAAATACAACAGAGACAGTAGCTGCAGAGAGCTAAACTGTGTCTATATTTACAAAGATAAACCAAATGAACAGAACGCGCTGTGATGATGTTCAGTTTTAGGGTTGGATGGATTCTGAACAGAGATCACAGCACGAGGTCTTCTGCTGCTTTAGGCTGCAAAACTCAAGGTTTCTGATGTTGTGCTCTCAGAGGCTCATCTGCATACCTCAGTTGTGCAAAAAAAAAAAGAAAAGAAAAGAAAGGAAGGGTCGTTCAGCTTACTGGTGCCTTTCTATCCCCTGAAGCCAATCTGGTCACTCTCTGATCTGTTGTCATCGTCTGTGTTGTGTTTAGTTTTATATTAATCTTTAATTTAATTGATCCAGTTTCATTTTAAAGTTGAGATAGATTGTTTAGATGATTTTATGTTCTCCTTTTATCCTCTGATGTTCTTGTTTTTGCTCCTCACGTCACTCATTCATACTCAGAACACCTGTGGTCACTCAGTGCTTTCCTCTTTGGTTGATTAAAGATTCTCCTGCTAGTTCCTGTTTGTTTTGCTCATATTATTTTTTTTTATTTTCTGCCATTATTAAAACATGCTGATATTTTTTGGAGTACTGGTTATCCCATTTTTGTGACAGTTGTGCGCACTACTTTTTTTCTTTTTCATATTGTTATTTGCCAAATTCCTCCTTTTTGACTTTAATTGAGATTTAAGGTTTCAAGTTCTCTCCTCAATCAACTCTCTTGCATTTGGTTCCAAACACCTACACATCTCACAACACCCCTACAATCTTCACAAAATAAAAGACAAAAAAAAAAACTAACAAAAAAAAAACTAACAATCACCATATTTTTCCCCGGCCATTAAACCATTTTCTGTCAACTTTAATTAGCTCGACATGCATTTCTTGGCACATCCGTTGTTTAGATTAAGCCCGACACTTTGGACATCAGCAACCATACCATAAACATTTCATTTAAACCGCCTTGCTTCTCTATTCAGAGACTTGGTTTGACCTTCAGCAGGTCGTGTTTACCAAGTCTGCATGCTTTAAGATAAGCAGCTGTTGCAACGTAGTAAGCTGATTAGATGTTTTTACTTAAGCAAAAAAGAAAACAAGTTCAATATCTACTAGACTCCATTTGTTATAGTTTACCTTTCGCATTGAGGATGCAAAGCATTTCACATTTTAAATTGCTGCTCAGAAATTGATTTCTTTGTTAAATTGTGAAACAAACAACACACAGTTAAATGTGTATTTTAACTAAATGCAAATTTCCTTTTTTTTATTTTGTACCAAAACCATCCTCAGCCAGTGTTCAGTTGTTGATATTTTGAGCTTTGAATCTTTGAATTCTCTTGGGTTTATTATTTTATGTTGTTAATTGAATGGTGCCGTAAAGAAAGCAATTTATGTAAACCCAAACAGTTTAAACCAGCTGAGAACAACGGTTTCAAGTAATGTGGTTGCAAAATGAGCAGTGAATACTAAGTCATGAGTAAATCTGTTTATTTTTTTTATAAACCAAACCGCTTCCAAATTACAACTTATCAGTACAAGGTACTTATTTTTTCAAGTTTAGTTTAATTGGTTTTCATATTTCCTCTAAGATTATTCAAAGAGATTTTACATTATATAAAGATGGACTGCAGGTTTTGATAAGGTCCCCAGAGTCTGCAGCCAAAGAAATATCTGAAACTTTGCCAGGCCTCTAAAAAGCAGTGCATGCCAGACAGCCCACACAGGACTGAAAACTTTATTGGAATAAAACAAGACAAAAAAATATACAACATCATATAATTTAATTTTCAAAATAGGTCATACCTCTACGGTGCACGGAGACCAGTTGCTCAGTAACCACATATAGCAAGGCCTTATGGGACATGGTTTGGTCTGGCTGAGCTGGTTGGGACAGGGTTGACCCTCCTCGTGAGCCTCCTGCAGGATTCTCCGGCTGCGCTCCGACTGACCTACATTAGATCAAGGCCCCCAACACCATTTTGAAGAAGGGTTAGACAGACTGGAGAACATCTGCAAGCGGCAGCCTACTTTTTTAAAATTAAATACTTCCTTTGCCTGCATCTGTGAAACTCAACTAAAGTGACATTTGCAATCCCACTGTTAGCATGACAAATTGCTGCAGCGCTAAAAGAAGAATACAATGCGGGCGAAACTCCGTGCAAGACACTGTTGGAAACATGAACGCATCAGTGCACAAACAAGAAAGGGTGCATAAAGTAAAAGTTGTGAAAAAATGTGTGTAAATAATTAATTTATATTAGGAAACAAAGGCAGGCTTCTTCAAATTCTGTGAAATGTTTCTCCCACTTCTCACTGTTGCACAATTCACTGTACTGTTCAACTCACTGTGCCACTTTAGGCTCAGAAACAATACCTCTGACATATAAATAAAAATAATAATAAATAAAAATAGGTACATGGTTGTGGAGTCATAAGAATCTAACATTGAAGTGCAGCATGCACACAGAAAAATCTGTGTTTTAATTTAGTTCGTTTTTTTTTTTTTGGGGGGGGGGGGGGGGGGGGGGGGGTTGATGTATCCAACTACTCAAGCCTCCTCCCACTGGTTAAATCATACATTTCAGGTTACCTAAAAATGTGATGCAGCGTCATTCATGAATCTTAATCTCCCATCGGCACTTGACAGCTGTTTAAGGTTTGAAATAGAAATCAATGGGAGGCACACCAAACTCCTGATCAGGTCAAATCATAAGTACTTGGTCCTCATTTAAAGTTATTAATGGTGCATGGGTGCAAGGTGACCCTGGTTGCATCCGTGTAATWTGAGCTGTATCTGGTGGTTTTAAAACAGGCTGGCAGTTATCGTTCATGTTTTAGACATTTCTTTGCTCCAACCCATTTAATTTGACTGAATAGCTGATTAACAGGCTTCTGTAGAAATTGAAGAAGTAATTCAGTGACTGAGTCAGGCGTACTGGAGCAGGAAAACAAGTAAAACATGCAGGATAGCAGTCCTTGAGGATCAGGACTGGACATGCCTGCTTGAAAAACTTTGAGTCAAGTTTGGCTGTATTGAAAAGATCCAAAGACGTATAGGAACAGAGGCTAAAATGACGTGGCAGTAAAACCAATACAAGCAAGTACAGCAGAAGCTAACAGAAAACTACAACATAGAGTTGTAAAGTAACTGAATACAAAAACTTTGTTACTGTTCTTAAGTTGAATTTTTGGTTATCTGTAATTTACTTGAGTAGTTATTTCTCAGCCTACTTTTTATGTCTACTCCTTATATTTTTACACAATTATCTTTACTCTCTACTCCTTACATTATTTAAAAAAGGTTAGAAGTAGAAAGTCATTTTTCCTATTTCATTCTGGCTCATTATTGTAAAAAAAAATACTATCCTGATAACATGCACCTCTTGGATGGAGTGAATTTAATTGTGGTTGGATGTGATACCATTCTCACAAGTTTGTACACAATCCAGCTGCACACCTTTAGAAAAAAAATGTTGTTTTGGGGAGGTCATCTGCCAATAAATTTCGTTTTGGAAACCACTCATTTTTACACAGTACTTTTACTTTTAATATTTAAGTATGTGTTATGCCAGAAATTTACTTTTGATACTTGAGTACAACAAATATCAGATACTTTAAGGCTTTTACTCAAGTAATATTCTTAGAAGAGACGTTAACTTTTATGCAGTTGTGGAAAAAGTACTAAGACACTGTACTTAAGTAAAAGTACAAATAAACAGACAACAATATACTCTAGTGAAAGTACCACATCAACATTTTTACTTGAGTAAAAGTAAGTACTTGCTTTTAAAAGTACTTAAAGTATTAAAAGTAAAAGTACTTGCTTAATGTATTCCCTAATGGTCTACAATATTATGAAGTGTGCCTACAGTATGTATATTTTAAATAAGTAAATAATGAAGAAATTTTGTAACTGATTAATTGAATATTAGATTCAGTTTTGTATTTTATACTTTCTGATCATTTCAGTCTGTAAGGCTGAAGCTGACAAAGAGTTGGTGTGTGTCTTGTGTTCTTAGCCTAAACAAAACTGAGTACTTTCTGACGTCTGACATAAAAGGTAACACCTCCTGGGGTGTAACCAGGAAGAGATGTACATTATAAGGCCAATTCATTATGATAGTAGAGGAAGGTTGTCAGGGTGTTAGAGTCTCTGCTTCTGAACAGAGTTGCGCTGCTGTGTTTGGGTTTTCCTGATATCAGCTCAAGGTTGTACGCTGAGGCCTGTGCTGCTGAGCGTTGAATGTACCTGATTGGAGTCAGAAGATTGAAAATAAAGTTCTGAAGAAGAAACCCAGCTGAATTCTGTTTATTCGGACACACCATTTTGAACAACACATATTTTTCCAACACATCAATGGTGTGCGATTTTTAGTGAACGGTGCTGCAGTTTGTGTTTACCCTCTGTGACACTGTTCACACTTGGTGTGATTCTGTGCATCATCACAGATTGTGTCAACAGCTATAGAAGCTTTAAATTTGCCACCATCGTCCTTTATCAAATCTCAACAAGTTGTTTTTTGAACCAGTTGACTTGAATAAATAAGGCCATAAGTGGCACATTTCCTCCTTTGTGGAATCCATTGTGGGTATGATGCTGCTGCGGATGCTCCAGGTGATGCAGAATCGCTCCGCCTTTTTTTTTTTGAAGGAGGGTCTAATGGTACTTTTCTGCTTTGCAGTGCTTCAATGGACCAATTACAGAAATCCCCCTCTCGCCACTGATTACTTTCAAACTAAACAGAAAAAAAAAGGCAACGCTACGTGATGTGAGTGTAATTTGTAATCCAACGCATTACAGAAATGTAGTGGAGTAGAAAGTACAGATACTTAATGTTAAATATAGTGGAGTAAAAGTCAAAAGTACCCATGATGAAATCTACTTAAGTAAAGTACAGATACATGAAAAATGTACTTAAGTACAGCAACAAAGTACTTGTACTTAGTTACATCCCAACACTGCTTTTACGAAAGTAATTTAATGGTAAGATACCTGTATGTTTCCTCAAGTATCACTTTGAGGTACTTAATACAACACTGAATACAACTAATGCGTGTTTAACCAGGGAGGAGTGCAAACAGCTGGGTTGATTAGCTGATGTGAGCAGGTGTGAAGATCTGAGCTGCAACCGGGACAATCAGCAACACAGAAGAACCAACTGAAGAACAACAACATAAGGGACAGAATATAAATCTACTGAAACACCACAAAACTCACAAAATCAAGACACCTCCAACGTTCTCTCGCACAGTTTTTTTTATGTTCATGTAATCATCACACAGGTGTTATTTTAGTATACGGTGTAAGGCCCATCACAGTTTCCATGAGGCATTGCTTCTCACACGYAGCAACTCATTGTGGGAAACGTCATCTAATTAAACACTAATTAATGAATGTGAACTAGTTCAGTTTGAAATTGTGAATATAATTCAGAATCTGTAAGTGGTGAAAAATAAACATGAATTATTTCAGGTTTAATCTGTAYGAAGCAAACTGAGCTAGTTCTCGTGGAGAGCAAACTGGCACAACACTGATTCAACATTGACTGCAGGTGTGAGCATATATTGTTCCCAATAGATGTAAAAGAACATAAAAAAACTTTTTTTTTGTCTCCAGAGAAGCACAGAAGTTCTTTTAAGGGTTCAGGCAAGAAGATGAAAAAAATGTACAAAGTCTCGTGGTGCAGTGGTTGTATCCGACTAAGGTATAGCTGCAGGAACAAAGCATCTGCACCACTTTAAGACTATTTCTGAATGCTGATTTCTTAGTATGCAGGGTCCACTGAGGATCAGTATAGAAATAACCTCAGTTGGCCATCCAATAAAGAGAAGTTGTGATTGAATGTGTGCGTTTTGCAAGGAGAGATGCTGAGCTCTGTAAGCCGCAGGCAGACACAGCAAAAAGCAGCTTCATGCTGCCTTCTAAAAAAAAAAAATTCAAACCCAAAACATTAACACTCCCATGGTAACCTGACAAAACGAGATCTTTGCGTCGTCTGACACAGATACGACACAAATCCCTCATCAAGGCTGAAAGATGTGTTTGACTAGGCGTCACAAGGAACTGAGAAAGTGGCAGAAAGAGTCGTAACGGAGCTGCGAGACACACCGAAACAGGCTCGAGTCGGAATTCTCAGCTGAAAGCCGAGTGCGAGCGAAAAGTAGTGAGGGGTTAGGTTCGAGTTGACAGACAGCCARCGACAAATTAAAATTAATGAACTTGAAGAGACAGAGCCGAGCTTTCTAATTAGCAGGATAACAAGCTTTTCTCTTTCAGAGAGTGGCTTTGGGAAGCCAAGGGAACAACATATGGATCCAGGTTAAATCATTAACTTTTGTATATTGCATGAGGTTGTGACGTGACTTTCTCAAAGTGATGCAAAGCAAGCCACAGGTTGGTGATACTGAATGCATTTTTACCAATCATGCATATGTAAGCGCGTTAAATAATTTATGGCATCCATCCATACAGGTGGGTAGCATGGAATTTAATCGTAATTAAGTCTCACTCTTAAGAAGTTTTCACAAGTTAAAAAAAAACTAAATAAAACAAAACATTCACACATTAAAATCAAACTGGGAACATTATTATAAACAGTATTAAAAACACACAGAGGACAGTTTTTCTGTGTAATAAGGCTGAGGATTGCACAAGCTTGTAAATATTTTAATGCATTTAAATGTATTCATCCACAACTCAACATGTTGATGAACGCTTGAGTCGATGGAATAATGAGGCGCTAAATATGTGGTCCTTAGTGTGTCTGCTCAGCGTTGTACCTATAGGGTTTAAGTTTGATCGTAGTGTTTACCTCGGCTCCCGCAGGTGTGCGAGCAGTCCGCCCACGGCGACCAGTCAGACAGCATACAGCTGACAGGACAGTCGACCACACAGCTCTCCAACAGCTGCAACGTGTTGATCAAACCAAACTGTGGGAAACGAGAACGGAGCTGAGTGGAAGGCCTACTAATTATTTCCAGTAAAAAAACAGGAAAAAAAAAGAGGGAACAGCTACATTCTCATGTTTTAAATGAGCTTCACTTCATTTCAGGATGGCGGAGAGATACAGCCGCTGAATAAGATTACCATTAATGAAGCTTTCAATTGTTACCGAGCTTTAATACATTGTACAACTAGAATTCATATTTCTCATTTGAATTCTTGACACAGCCAAACTTAGCGAGAGGAAATGAACGTTAAACAGTTTAACTTGATCAAACCGTTAATGCAACACGATTTGGAGTGCAAGTGAGAACTATTTTAAGTGCAGAACAAAGAAAGTGTTTAGTGAAAAAAAGGGCCCCCGCTTCCACCATCATTGCAGCATCCTCAAGACAACCATTTGTCTCTGTGCAATTGAGATAAGACAATACCATTAAGCTCTGTTGACCTAGTGGCAAACTGGCTCATGAAACATCGGTTTGGAGATTAGAAGCAGCGTTTACACTCAAGCGCATAAGACAACCGGGCTTTCAATAATGTATAAAGTATGGGAGAARAGCTGGAGCTGCAGCGCTGCGTGAACCATCAATATCTCTTTATTTGAAAAAAAGCTAAATTAAGCCTTCTTTTAGARTAAAGTGTAGCTGGCTCTCTGGAGTTGGATTCACTTCATGAAAATAATATTACTGCACATTTTAATCCATCATAAACTGTGTTTTTGTTTGTTTTAAAGCTAATGTATGAAATGCTTGGGCTGTAAATTCCCAGCACAAAACACAAACTGGCAGGACAAACGTTGCACCGAAACATTCTAAATTAGCTGCTTTACCTTTTTGTTTATGTTAGAATAAGAAAAAGAAGTGACTTACATTCACAATAGGAACACTGTGCACACATAAAACATCTGATTTAGTATTTTTTTAGTGCTTTTCACCTGCTTGCACTTGTGCAACTCCATCACTTTGCCGTCGCTGCGTACACAGTCCAGGTGGCGCAAACGTGATCCTCGACCACAGATGGCGTTTTCACTCAGCTGGCACGTGCTCCATTCTACAACAAGAGCGACATCGTGTCTGCATTAGTTTTTTCTTTTTGTTCAAGAGGGACCGGAAAGCCTTTCGCAGGTAAAATTACATAAAAATGTTTCATTGAAAAGTGTTGAAAACTGTGACACAGACAAAAGCATCCATCAGTTTATCCATCCATTTTCRGGATTCCTATTTTCTGTTCGGGGGTCACCGGGAAGCTTTTAGTGGCTTCTGAGTAAGAAGAGGGGCACGTGGGACCAACACAAAACATACAAGACACACAACTRTGCAGACACACACATAATGTCAACCTCCACGTATGGCCAAAAATAACAAAGCGATTGAAACAGAAATTGTATTTCATGCCTCAGACAGATTAWACAATCCTGGTCAGTCCGTCTGTATTAATCCTCACTTTTCCCCAGCAGCTGATCATCCTTTCTGCTTTATAGTGTTGGAGCTTTGTCTAAAAGCTGTTTTCCACCACACTTCAGAGCAAAACACAAAAAGAAAGCTGCTGTTCTCACGGGATCTGTTGTAAAACAAAAAAATAATTAAATTAATAAAAAAGTAGTCACAAAGGATTGCAGAATCCTTTTGTCAGATTATGCGAACATGTTTATGATCACAGCTGAAGCCACTGGTTTTTTTTTCATTTCGTGGCACACCAGCAGGTGGATACACGCCACCCCGAAAAGGCCACTGTTTCTACAGACATCAAACCATTCTAATCCGTCCTTCCCTCTGGTGTGACCTGTGCGAAGAGCTCAACTGGAGCCTAAAGCTGAACAGAAAAAAAAAAAACGTTTTAAAGATTTAATGTATGACACCTTATGTGAGCTCACATTCAATGTTATAAAACCCTGTGGCAATGTAGAGGGCAGGTTTAGTGGCCCTCGGCCCTAATATAAACCCACGGGGCGTTATCTGTTTGGCCCTAATGTAATTTACAGTGTTGCCTCGCAACAAGGGCAGCTGTGCTCTGACCCTAGCCTGATCAGAGAGAGAGAGAGAGAGAGGATCTCAAAATTCAACTCTGACTATGCCTGAACACCAGAAGAACGGATGCACAAACAGAAATTGTGCTCAGTAAACTTGGAACTGTTCTATGCATAACATTTTGCAGATGATGGATATGCAACATAAACGTAAATCAGTGTCAATGCAAAACTATTTAAAACGCCCAATTTCTAGTCCATGCTTTTATTTTTTAAATCTCATTTAAGGTATTCGCACAGTTCTTTACTTGTGGCTATTTTTTGCATTCCACAGCCAGATAAATATGGACAGCACCTGCTTCTCACTTCACTGTTTATCACCAAAGAAACTGACGGGTCAGGTCAGGTCAGACTGTGATTGTTTTGGAGAAGAGTCAAAGCTCAACCAAAGTTTCAAATAGATAATTGCTTAAAGTACATAAGAATTGTATTAATTAGGACAGATATGTTTTTAGATCTCTGCAGTAAATATATGCATCTGTTACAAAGAATTTTATCTGAATAAAATAATTTAATTTATTTTTAAATCTCAAACCGTGCTCTAACTCGTTCCATAAGAGGAATGGCAGCAAAGGAAAAAAAATACTATCTCAGCCCAGTTCTGAATAAATTTAAAAAAACAAACTCTCTAAGTCAGGTGCAAATCTGGTGCGCAGTAATAAAATACAAATCCCTGTGGCCGACAGCATCCAGTAGTTTAAGGAAGTCACAATAAGATGAGCACACATACTGTATGTCTGCAAACTGATAGTCAATATTCTGACAGCAGGATGGAATCAAGCAACCACGTTTCTGAACATTTGTTCAAAATGTGTGACTTTACCCCCAAAGGGAAAAAAACAGGAAAGAAAAACGTAAAACCTACAAAGTAAATTTACTAAAACTGACATACTTTAGCATTACCTCTTTTAAAGAATTGAATAAATATTTTTGGGTGATGGAAAAAAATCCTTTATCAAATATAACACAAAAACACATTTCATATTGGAATGTCTTGCTGCTTTCAGATTGTGTTATGAAGCTTCTGTTAGTCTCACAAACATAAAACACAATGTTTTTCTTTCTCTTATGTTTATCTGCACTGCCATGATGGGTACATGCGCACAGACTGGCAACTGACTATGAATTGTTCTTTTATTCTGCCTTCTTACTCTGTTATATTCTTCTTTCAATCTTTTAGTAAAAGTATTGATGGAAACTCTTTTGGTCTATTTTTTTATAATTTATTTTACTCACTGTGAGTTGTGTGTAGGGAGGAAAAATGCAATTAAACACTTAGATAACTCTGAGACAGAGTTTTTTTTTCTTTGAAATGTCTAATTCAAATATATTTCTTAAGAAACAAACCCTGGTCTATTAAAAAACAAATAAACTACAAAGAAGGTAATGCAATGATCATCAAGTCACTTCTAACGGAGCCCACTAGGGGGCATAGGGGATTTTTTTTCCTTTTGCGTTACCTCGCTATATGTTTTGCATTCCCTCGCAAAAGTTGTTTATCATGTTGTGCTTGATAGTTTATTAACAAATCCATATGTTCACCATTAGCGAGTTAGCCTACTACTTTAATTCTGCTTCAGAATGATATATAATATATCGCACAGGTACGCATGGAAGTATGTAATATGCCGATATTTTAACTCAGTGCAGTCACGCAATATCAAGATCAATTTGCCAAACATGTGGCGATGCATCGTGTTTTGGTGACTGGATATTTCAAAATAAAAGTCTGATTTAAATCAGTTCATTCAAAACAAACTTTTGCATGGGAATGCAAAACATTTTGCCTGTACCCTCGTGGGTTCCGTAACTTTTGGACTGCAAAGGGTGCTCTTCTCGCCTGTGGAGGTGTTCTGGTTAATCAAAGCTGTATGGAAGGCCCACTGTGCATTACATTGTTTTCTTTTTTTATCTTCCTGTTTCCTATTAGTATTTTTTTTTATCACTTTCCATGTCAGGCATGACAGTTCTTGGCATTGACAGGCACTTAAATGTAAGCACTTTTAAGTTTAAAAAAATGGTTATCCCCAGTTTAAATAAAAGGTGGAAATGGCAGTTGAAGCTAACAAAACAGCATTTGCTTGTATCTGACAAAATTAAAGTTTTAGTAAGCCCAGGTGGCTTCACTGAAGACATAATAAAGACGGACTACCAGGTAGCTTCTCATTTGGAATTTAAGAGGCGAGACAAGACGAGGCTGTTCAACCAGGCAGCTCTTATCTTGTTTAGGAGTCACAAGGGGCCAAAAACCTGAATGATTTATTCACACTCTATGATGTATAGAGAAAGGGAAGGGAAGAAAATGGGAGAATTGACTTTTCTGATATAATCTAAGTCTCCAGACGCACATGAGGAAAAAAAATAATGCTTTTAAAAACAATACTGCATATATAGTCCCTCTTTAAATGAGCTCTGTAAGCATATTCATCAAAGCAGTGCTGCCATGTTTCACTCAACAACCACCTCTGCTCAGTCAGTGCACATCCTCCTACCTGACACAATGTACTGGTAAGTGAAGCAGGTACTGTTGAGAACACACGGTTCTGACTGGACCAGTTCTGGACAAGCTCCACTGTCCGAAGATGGGAGGCGGAGGACGTGCCTGCTTCTGTTCCTCGAAGATCCTTGGTCACATTCCTATCACAACCAAGAAAAAAGTAGCTTTTACATGAATATTAATGAAAACTAATGTATTTACACATACAGTACATGTGGATTAAAGCATCACATAACTCTGGAAGAGTCAGAGGATCATTTGTTGTAACTACCTATGTTTAACCTTGTGCTACAGAGTAGGCTGTTACAGTTAAATTGGCTGCTTGTGTTAAAAATAGTCTGTAAGAACAAATTGTATATTTTGTCCTTGTAAGATAACTGCCCTTTGCAGACAGAACTTTAATTAGGTTTCACGGTTGTTTATGGTGAACTTATCTTTTTCTAGTGTTTGTTCCAGTGCTCTGTTGTCAATTTCAAGGATGAACTGAGATTAAACATTGTTTAAATA
>NW_013952642.1:643681-646032 GCF_001266775.1 Austrofundulus limnaeus | reverse complement strand
ACACTAATAAGTGCAAAGAAAGTGGAAGTATTATTAAGTATTAAGTATAAAAGTGGTTGGGTAAAAAAATAATGAAAAAAAAAACAATCAATACAAAGAGAAAACTAATTCAGATTAAACTTTTGAGAAACCATTCTACCCTGCCTACTTGATTCTGATCGTTTTATTGTATGTCTGCAAAATTCTACACAATGTTACATGCCAGCAGAAAAATAAATAAACATATTCCCAGCAATTTAGAGCCATAAACTTGTCCACACTGAGTTTCTTCACCAAGTTTCAGTAGTATAAATTTCATATATTCTTAAAATGTATTCACACCAGTTAATAAGTAATTTAACCAGTTGTTCTTGGTGCATTTTACTTTAATCGTGCCTTTGCTTTCAGCTCCACAAAAGGCTTGTGATTGGATTGTATTGATTTTGCAACAAAGTGAACAATAATTGGGTGCAAAGTGAACTTAACTTTTTTTGAGCACTCTGGTGACATTTGGTACCAGTTTGCACCTTGTTAAAAAACTGTGCTGAAACTGTGTGAACCTTCAAATGATAACAGCTTATAGTAATGGTTGGAACAYCGATAATTTAAGAAAATCAGAAGTTATCACTAGAGAGCATCAAAACTAATGTCCTGTTGCTGCTCTGATTTTATGTTAAGTTTTAAATATTATACATAATCAGTGATACTGATCTGTATAATCACATGTCTAAGCCTCATCACCTGGGATCTTGGAAAGCAGATGAGCTAAGGGGTAATATTAACAGACAGACTAATTATCAGAAACATGTATCATCAGGAAGCGATAGAATGATAAGACTCATTCCAGTCACGCTGTGTAAAAAATAAAATCCATGGCTGGAGGAAGTGTAAACGTGGATAAACTGTGAGCTTCTGATTATCGGGGGGAAAAGTATGAAAGTATTTTCATTGAGCTGGATTTGTCCCTCCACACCTGATGCACCCGGACCTGCACCTCTGTCAGTGTCAGCCGCTAATGAAAAACCTGAGTGTGAAGCTCATAAATCAGCTGCAGCCATTGTAGTGGTAATGTGTTGTCGTTCTCACACAGCCTTGCACACATTTGTATGATATATGCAACACACAGCACAGCGCAGTCATCGTATTGCTCAAGCGAATTCCAGCAGATGAAACATTGGGCCCTGTTTGGATACGTTTTTTTATTATTCTGCCGTACCCAAAGTTGCTTAAAACAAGAAGAATAAACTCTTAAAATCGATAAAYCAAAAGTATAAAATGAAAATAAAAGTCTTCTCTGTCATTTTGTGTCAATGCTGCTCAAACCAAGTCATGCAATAGTTGACAATTTCAAGAAAAWAACTGACAAAAAAAGCAGTTTTGTCTTCTTAAATATGAAAATGTTTCTTCAAAGAGAATATTGCATTAATGTGAGAAGATTTTATTAGGACAAAGCTGGAATATTGACATAATATTCCTTTAACCTCCCTGATCGTGGCAACATGAGGGCTTCAGAAGCCTGAGCTTACAGCAGACAGAACCCAAGATGCAGGCAGGCAAAGTGTAAATGGAACACCACTGGATTGGAATAGTGAACAGGGATATCTGTGTCAGGTACAGGCTGGAGCTGTAAGAGTCCTCATGCACAGGATGGAACATTTTTCATTCAATTTTTCACATCTCTGTAAGGTTTTAACTGTAAATAATCCAGYTTTTTGAAAGCYAGTYTTTAAATATTGTTAAAATGYGAAGCATGCTGCTTTCGAATGTCTTATGGTGGATTCGATGATTTTAATTTCTAACAGCACTGTCAAATGGTGCAAACGGAAAGACAGAATGAGACATAAAGTCAGTCAAAAACTCAGTCTAATTAAGAGATCTCTTGTACCTTTTTTTTCCTCCCTCCATCTTGCTTCTTCTTTGACTCCAATGTTCCAGTTTAATGAACTGTTAAGTCTGACAGAAAACCTATAACACTGCTGCACGGTGGTGTGACCACTAGCCTGTGGCTACAGACACTGGGGTATATGTGTGTTCGCTTGTTTAAGCCTGAGGCCAAACGGTTTTAACGGAAAATGGAAACACACCATTAAACAACAATTTACAATTGTACTGAAAACAACTTTTAGTGACAAACATGAAGAAGAGGGATGTTGTCTTAAAAACATAAGCTATAATTTAGTTTGTGTGTTCAACATGGGTATTAAAAATGAACGTGTCTGTCAGAAAAACTCCAAAATTGCTTTGGACAAAAAAATGCTGCATTATAGTTGTAGCATGACACAAAATTGTGAAGTTGGACTGATGTCAGTTTTGAGTTAAAAGCGTCCCAATTTCCAGTTTGTAAGAATGTCGAAAAAAATTCTATATTATTA
>NW_013952642.1:640562-643560 GCF_001266775.1 Austrofundulus limnaeus | reverse complement strand
CCTTTTTTTCTATAATTAATTTTAAACAATAATAATCAAAAAACAAAACAAAATAAAAGCATAAGTAACGCTATAAGTAAAATAGATTTCTTGCTCTGACAGAATAATGCAACAACTCTTAAAACAATAGCGCTCTGTGTGGCATTTTGAGTGTACTAACAATGTTAAACATACAATTTACTAATCGATATAAAGTTCTACAAGTAGGACTGACTTAATGTAAACAACACAAAATGTTAAACTAAAGAGTTTCACTTTCTGTTGATRGGAGGAGCAGCCATGTTTAAATTATGACATCACWGTGCCTGAGTATGATTGTGTTGCACCAACATCCTGACACAAACTTACAAAATTTCAACATTCCCAGATGATATTCTGACTTGGGCTGTGTCCAGATTTTACAGGTGGGCCGGATCCTTGGTCGACCACAAAGACCGGAAAAAAAATTGGCTGTGAATTTAGCCAGTCTAGCCTTCCACCCTAACCCCGGTGTGTGTCCTGTAACAAAATATTAATATCCATCCATCCATTATCTATACCCGTTTCTAACTTTCAGGGTCACGTGAGTCACTGGTGACAAATCCAGCAGCCACAGTGTGAGGGGCGGGGTACACCCTGGACAGGTTACAAGTCCATCACAGATAATATTAATATATACATTAATAATAATATATTAGTATTATAAATATCCCAAAACAACAAATTTAGCTTAAAGGCAGTATCTGAAGAACTAAGGAACTCACAAAARGTGCATGTTTATTTCGCTATACCAGCTCGTTTGATTTCTGACAATAATAATAATAATAAAAACATACTTTATACAAATGACAAAAGCATTAACAACACAACTGCTTGGAACTTTACATTTTTATAACCCCAGATTTTTATTTAAAACTGTATACATTTCTCTCGCTTTTTCCGCCACTACTAGCAGTAAAAGAAATCTCCGGTTGGCCTTCAATGCGTTATATGATATGGTGGGCTGAGAAGGACCCATCAGACCCCTCCCTCAGGAGTCGTCGGTGCAGCGCTGACGTAAGCAGCCAACAAATTTGGCCTTTAGGAGGATGCAGCCTCTGAATTTGGACACAGCCTTGGACGTCAGAAAATCTGACCTCCGTGTACAACTAGAATGCAGCATTAATGACAACAATAAACTTTCCAGCAACATTTACAGCAGTTTGCCAAGAAATGCAGACCCGTGTTCTATTGACTCAGCAGAATTGCTGTTATGTTACATGTTGTGTCAAATAAAAGAGAAATATTTGATTTTATTTTTGTTTTACCTCGGGGCAGTTGTTCCATGGTCCCCAGGGTGCCATAACACAGGCATTAGGGCAGGCTAAAAAGCAGACCTGGGCTCTGGGTGGCATTTCGTCCTGATCACACAGACCATCATCCACACTGTCCTCCCCGCTCGCTGCTTCCTTCTTCACACACCTAAAAAAGAGCAGCAGAAACAGCTTTATAACTAGTCTCTGGGGTTGTCATATCTAAATTCCCCTCTGAGTTTCCAAAGCCATCTCAAAGTCTCAGACTCAGCATAGATTTATGTTTTACCCTTTTTTCCCTCTAAATTCCCTTTTTTATTTATTTTTTAGTCTCTACAGTATGTTCCATCATTTTTAGATCTAAACAAAAAGGTTTATTTGCACACTCTTGTCCAGATGAAGAAATAAATTACTCTAAAAATGCTCCAAGCTTCATATTCTTATATTTATAAAACTGTTCATTCATTAGTAAAAGCTGTGATTCTTGAACAGACTTTGATCCACTGGAAATTGAAAGTAATAGTTAATAAGCAGCTCTGATACAATATRGAATGATTGCTTCCATTTCCTCTTTTTGACTCCGGTGCTGGATTTTAATGCAGCTATTCAAGTCATTGTGTTTACTTTTTACAATAGTGTTTAATTCAGCATCAGTCTACACATTCGCAATTCCCTGTGGTTTTTCAAAGTCCCACTGAAAGGCAAAAAAAAAAAAAATCAAATAAAGAAAAACCCTGCAAAAGATCTAACACTCAATAAGCATTAGTTTGTTTTGACTGTTTTCCCTTTGCGCTGCAGGTGTGAATGACAAGTTAGTGAGCTTGCTAAAAAAGAGCGTTGCCAATCCACTTCCTCCCATTGTGTGTTGAGGTGCCAGGCGAAGACTCTGCCAAGCCCAACCTGCTCACTGACCTGATCTTGCGGCTTTGGACTCCCTCCCCGCAAGCTGGCAGGTCGTCCACGGTGTTGATGGTACAAATGGACCAGGGCTCGATCTTCCACTCATACTGGCTGCACTCCCTGTCGCACGGCACAGCTTCGTACACCTATGCGTGGGCAAACACAAACACGTGCACAAATAAATGGGAGGGGAAGGAAACCAGAAGCAGTGAATACAGAGAAATGAGCTAAAAAAAGGAGTTTCACCTGAAAAGCAAAGACGTGCGCATTAAACTCACACACAAGCATGCTCCGTGTGCAGATCAGACTAGTGTACTGCAAAGTAAAAAAAATAAAAATAAAAAAATGGGAGACTTTAATATTTTATTGTTTTCTAATGATGCCTGTCTTGGTTAGAAGCAATGTTCTACCTGTTTTTTTTTCTTGTGTGGTAGAAAACAATGAAGCATATAATAATTTGTGCGTTCACATGTGGTTCTATACATGTTTTAGCATCCTTCTTCCCTTGAAATTACTTGGAAAATCAAATATTTGGGCTTTCCTGGGGTGTTTTGAGATCTATTGGAGCTGAATGTCAGAATGAGGCCCCCTTTCAGACATTCAGAGTAAGAAAAAAAGGCCTAAAAACCAAAAGCATGCAAATACGTTTAGAGACAACAAATCAGAAGAAGAGAGCAACACTACGGAAAGAAAACAGAGGCTCTGAACTAACTGGGCTTTATGAGACAAGAAAGGGTCAACAACTTGGGTCCACACTGAAGTAAACGTAAAAGCATGTAAATGGGGTGCCATTTGTAAAGTTACACAGTCAAAAATTACCACCAATA
>NW_013952642.1:637849-640240 GCF_001266775.1 Austrofundulus limnaeus | reverse complement strand
TTTAATTTGTAGGTTAAATATTTAGTTTATAAACTATGACATTTATAAATAAATGAATCATATGGTGAAAAACTGACTTTGAAAAATAAATCTGTTCTTTTTTCTTATAAAAGGCTAAATAAAACAAAAATATTGGTGGTAATTTTCAACTGTGTAACTTTACAAATGGCACACCGTACATGTATGACATGATAAGAAGAGCATGGGGTGTGTAAAACCAAAATGACCATGGCAACAGTCCCCTCAGCTGACAATGTAATTGGCTGGATTTTGAGCCTATTCACTTCTCGCCGCTCAGCCAGTGAATCTGGCATGTCTGCAGAACCGAGGGAGCAGCCGGCACAATGCTCCTGTGAAACACATGTTTACTCTCAATCTATGTAACTGTCTGCCACCGTAAAAAAAAAAAGGTATGCTCCTGAGGACGGTTTGTGAAAAAAGGTATGACAAGCCGCAATGTGTGTCAGTATGTGTGTGTGTGTGTGTGTGTGTGCTCAGACTAGTGAGTGGGAATGAGTGTTGAGTATTCCCTCCCCTGCGGGCCACACAGATGCCTGTTACACACCGTCATCATCTCCCATCTGTCCCTGCAGATGCCCCTGCTGGGAAAACTGGCAACTTCCCTACTCCCACTTTCTCCACTACTACTGCAGATACACAGTTTAGAAACACCAGCAAATAAAATGACTTGTGGGTCCCTTTCCTCGCTATATACAATGTTTATTGAGCACTAAAGCTGTATTTTGAGGAATAACTGTGAAACTTTGCTATCGTAGCACTTACAAAATTGGTTGGAGTGCCACCACGCAAAAAATATCAGACAGTAAATAAAGTTCAATATAATATAAAGTTGACAGGTTAAAGCGGTTGTACTACAATGCATCATATAGAATGAGTAAAAAAGAAGAAGATTTGCTTTCAAGTACACCTAAGGTCACGAAGAAACTGAAATAGCCAATCAGGATCCACTCATTGGTTTTGTGGTCTTTATCCTGTGTTTTTTTTTTTTCTTTAAAAAATACTGGAGTTTATTCGCTTTAATAAGGACTTCAGATGTTACCCTGCTCAGTTTTTTTTTTCTTTTTTAAGCTGACTCAATCATAACTAGCAAGACTCAAGATTCTTGGAAATGCTCCTGGTAAGTGGAGGTAAAAAGTAAATGGAATTCCATCCAAACAGATGTAAAAGATGTTTCTGTCCGTGCAGCACTTTGTCCTTCAGAGTAATGTTTATTCTCACATTAAAGGACCAGAGGAGACAGCAGTGTGTGTGACTTGGACAAATCTGACATGCATTCTGTTCTCATTAGCTAAAGCAGAGTATATGTACACAATGAGTGACACTGACCTGAGCCTGCGCGGATGTCCATATTAGCAGTGCATGACAAGCCAGAAGTTGGGGAAGGGGGGAGAGAAGAACAACGATATGATCATTAGTTTAGATTTTGCCTGTGGCGACAGAAATGTAAAGCTCTGCTTAAGTCTGATTTTAAAATCTACTGYATTCTGCTCAGAGTTTCATTAATGAGGGTACAGGATGATTAGGTGCTTCATCATCTGCACTGAGTCCTGAATATATTTGTCAAATAGAATGATTCATACTGCCGGGAGACGTTTCAAGTGCTGCAGTTAGTTGTAACAGCTGCGCTTAGGTCGGGCCTGCAGTCGAGGGCAGCTCGGAGAAACTAATTTGTCTGGAGATGGTGAGCGTGAATAAGCATATGCTCAAAAAGGCCATGTGCCCTTTGTCAAAACAAGGCTGGTGAAATTTAATTATAACATTAAAATTAGCAAAAAAAAAAATAATATGAACACTGATGTTTATTGTGGGGTCCAGGAGAAATTTGAAACACTGATTTTAAATGCAACATTTTGTACTTAAAATCTGTGAAACATAGTAAGATTTGCTGCCATAAAATCAGACTCTTTCATGATTTTAAGGGGGTTTTGAGTATTTTTGAGCTTTATGTTTTACTTCAGGTGCTCTAAATGTGTTTTATTTACTTTTTTAATGAATAATTTTCAGTTTTTGCACCTGATCATTCAGATAAACGTTTCCTGCTGGATGACGCTGACTATTTATCAATTATTCAGGAACAAAAACCAGTGTTGTCAAGACATTAACAGACAACTTATCACATAAAAAGTTTTAAATTTGGTCTTTTTGATCTTAATAGTAGCTTGAAACAGCTTTGCACAGTCCATCTTTACTGGACTCACATAATGAGAAATGCATGCCTGTGTTAACATAGTGAAGAATGGAAAGAAAAAGCAGCATAAAGCATCCAAATTATGCTTTTTTGTCACATTCTGCTAGAACATGTGTACATTACATCTAGACTTTGAAATATGCGTTTTTGGGGGTATGGAACTCTCTTCAAATATATATATA
>NW_013952642.1:629625-637804 GCF_001266775.1 Austrofundulus limnaeus | reverse complement strand
ATATATATATATAAAGTTCCCTTTGTTTTGATTCCAATATTTGTCCAAAATTGTCCCCAGGTGTTCATTTGAATTGAGATGATTGTGATGTTAAAGGCCAAAGTAAATGAATCACATCATTTTCCCACTCATCCAACCTTTCAGTGACCCTCTTATTGCTTTGTGGACGAAGCCACCGTCACCCTGAAAGAGTTAACTTCCTTCTGGATGGAGTTGTTTCAGTGAATGGGGATCACTCTGAACAACTTTGTATGATTTTCAGACATCTTTCCATCTCAGAATATGAGCATTTGAGCAATGCGCTCCTTGCAGAAAAGAACAACTGCATCCTCTTACAAAATCTCCCTCTAATTTGTCACAAGTCTCTGTAAACACACTGGGTACCTACACAATGATGCTCAAGCGCACATAAAAATAGGAAATGCACACATACAGCAAACAAGAAATGAAATAGCAAAGAGAAAAAGACCTGAGAAGTACAAACAAGCTCCGCTGGTGGGAAGGCGTTTCATTGTAAACAGAGAAAATGGGTCTTAGAGATTTGAAACAGGGCACTGCTCCTCAAATCTGTGCCATTGTGTGTTATTGTTTGACTGTGACTTCAAATAGTCCCTGCAAGTGCTGTCAGCAAGAACACGATGGAGTTAAAAATAAATCAATAAATAAAACTGTTCCTTTCACAAACACAATGGCGTCCCGTCCTGTGTGCTGATGATCTCTTTCAGTAAATGTACTCATAAGATGACATGGTGAGACRTTACAAAGACATTTTGCTAAATATTTTCAGGGATATCAATGTGTGAATTTGATGTAAATATACTGTTAAAAATAAGCAGCAACTTTGGTATTTCAGATTTTTTTCATCCAATTTGCTGTAAAATTTTGTAAAAATAACAATCACCGCAATACTAACTTAAGAAGTGTGATCTGATTGCTCAAGATTCGTTGGATGAAATATGATTTGAACTTTAAGTGTAGTGGACACACTAGTCCTGCAATATTAATCAGCTATTAGCACCATGAAAACAAATGACGTTCCACAATTAAAACCAATAAAAAAATAATTTTCCCTTTCGATCTTTAACCAGTAAGTTTGTACTTCATGTTCACTCTGTTTCATTGCTGTCATCCAATTAAGTCTCTTCCTATCCAGCATGTCAATGAACCAAAGCCCTAACAAGGTTTACACAGTGTTTGACTTCACCTCAGACCTATTGTCGCGTTTGCTCTCCTGCCGGGCAACTCTGTGACTTTCTTTAATTGCAAAAACTGATTGGCTATCAAGCTCTGAAATCATTTCCTTTTCTCATTTACTTTACAATCTATTACCAGGAGCCAGTTCAAAAAGACAAGAATGCATTAACAGAAGCCTTTTACAAGCACTTAACCTTGCATTACATATAACAATAGCTGTGGTCAAATGTACTTGAACACATGCTGGCAGTACAATGAGTCAGTACAAACGAGCACAATATTTATACTTCCATATCTGTTAAAAATAAATTATTAGTCAATGATAACATAACACGGTGGATGTATTTATGGCAGTAAAAGTAAATGTGAACTATAATGTTTTTGTCTTGTTGACCACTCAGGTGCTTCACAGTAAAAGCCAACATTTCTCATTCCCCCACACACTGATCACTTCTTWAAAAGCTACGCACTGAACAGTGTCACTGTCAGATTTTAACAACTGTGATGGTTCATAGCATAAAACACAGCCTTTTCACAATAAAAGCGCAAAAAATGCAAAGCAACATTGTCAACATTTTCCTCTTTAAAAAGATAAATGGTCCAACACTTATACAGCAGAATATATTTTATTTTGCATTACAGTCTGTCCAAACACCATGCAATTGGCCTCTGTCTCTTTAAGAACCTCCTACTGTTTCTGACACTCCCACTTCAGAACGTCCTCACAACAATGCTTTGGGTGAGGGGTGCTCTGTGGGGCGGGAGCTCGGCTGGGGACTGTGCTCCAGGGAGGAGCTAGGTACAAATAGGTGGTGCTTTGTGGGCAGCTCCATACAGCTGAAGATTCATGGATTTCTCAAACATGCATGAATGAGTCTTGGCAAGACTGGTTATGTTATAATGAGTGAATTAAATTGTAACATAATATAAAGCTAAACAAAGTTGATTTTACATACCCCCCTTTAATTACTGTACATTTGCAATGTTTTTCCTCATTCAGGCACTTTTGACTTTATATATTTTATAAACAAAAAAAGTGGAGGATTCGGTGTCTTCAGCATCATGCAGGGGGATTGAGCCCTTGCTGCTCCGACCGAAAAACAGCCTCCCCACCACTGAGCCAAAACTGCTGCCCACCTCCGTGAGCTGCGCAAATTAGTTTCATGCAAACATCCATATAATAACCATCAAAGATTATTAAAAAAATACCCGCATTATTTGACTTTTTCCCGTATTTCAGCTTTGCTAAAACTGAACTGGTTGAAAAGGTTTAGTCATGAATATTACACTAAAACTCACACAGACCTAGAAGTACATYGATAACATTATTTTGAACAGGTTGATAATTTATTTTGCCTGTGAACCTTTYAGTATGCAGTCTGAAGAAGTTTGGGTTCAAACTGCTGACCCTCCAATTAGTCAGTAACCTGAGTCTTATCTACTGCTGCCCACATAAAGGCTGATTTATGCATGACATTGATCACAATGAGGATCCTTGTCACACATAATATACCATAGTTACTTCATCACAGATATTAGGAGGACCAGTGTTGTGTTCTGTCTCACTGTTTCCCTGCTGTCTTGTTGAGGAAAATCCCCTTCTCCACCCCATAAATGTGTCTGTCTTGTTCTAGATTACAGGAGTTTGATCGAGTGTCACTGAGCTGCACAGGTGTCAGGCTGCAGGCTGCCTCTTGTTCCCAATCTTCTCCTCTATTTGTACAACCCTCCATCTCCACCTCGCTGCCAGATTGCACATTCAGCTAGGAGTGAGTGGTGTTCACGTCACGGTTTGTTGTTTGGATTATATTTTACCCTGCTTAACCCTGTTTTCCCCATCTGCTCCCAGTTTTCGTGAGCCTCACTTTTTGATTTTTTTTTCCAAAAAGTAATAAAAGAACACATTTTGGAGGGCAGGTCCTCTTGCTATTAATCACCACAATATTATGGTAAGCAAATTCCTATCCCCCCCCCCACCCTTGATTTACCTGTTTTGGCTTCAGATCTTTAAAAACAGAATCTTCAAGAACATGGATTCATCAGTCACTCTGTCTTTCCTTTTAAATGTTCTAATTAACACATARTTATTTTTTGGTTTAACAAGATACTAATTACCCATGGCGTAAAAAGATAAAACTTAAATACAGAATTATCTTAGTTTTARTGCTGCTTACACTTCAAGGAGTTATACGATCTTAAAGTTTCTGTAAACCAACAGTTTGAGGTTTACTTTTCAGACTGCTTTTCTGCCTGCCTCTCATTATCAAAGCAGTCAGGAAGTGACAGGCATGTGTGGTTAGTTACCACATTGATCATAAAGATCCACTGGCAACTTTTGTTTCTGTTCTTTTTATAGATCTTCCTTACACTTCCTATAGTTCATACATCAAAATTAAGGATTGTTTTAGGTGAAATTATTACAAAGTTATGCAGGGATTCTGTGCTGTGGCTGCACTGGCAGCTTCAAAGACTTTTTTCAGAAATTTTTCAGTTCAATCTGCTCCGCACACTGATAGCATCCCTCAACTACATGCTCATCAGCAGCTTTTCAGCACTGAATAGTACAAAAAATATACATCCAGATTATTATTCCAGCAGGTGTACAGTGTACAACTTATAAAGCACTTTATCAAACCCTAAAAYGCTTCAGACATTCACACAATGATGATGGCAAAGTACATTGTAGACACAGCTGCCCTGGGGCGCACTGAGAGAAGCGGGGCTGCCATACTGCGCCACCGGACCCTCTGACCACCATCAGTAAGCAAGGTGGGTAAAGTGTCTTGCCCAAGGACACAACAACTGAGATGGCTGGAATGGGGATATACCCGGCAACCCTCTGGTTACAGGACAACTCCCCTAATCACTATGTTAAGAAGTAACATTTTCAATATATTCACCAGTTGTAAAGTAACTAAGTACAAATACTTTGTTACTGTACGTAAGTAGAAATTTTGGTCATCTGCACTTTACTTGAGTAATTACTTTTCAGTGTACTTTTTACTTTTACTCATTACATTTTTACACAATTATCTGTACTTTCTACTCCTTGCATTTTTTTAAAAAAGGTAAGAAGTAGAAAGTTGTTTCTCCTATTTTATTCTGTGTTTTTACTATTTAAAAAAATACTATCCTGATAAATTGTGGCTCCTGGATAGAGTAAATTTAATTGTGGTTGGATGAGAAGTATAAATGAATACAATTCTGACACCGTGTTACTTTGTACACAACCCATCACAGCTGCAGGTCATTAGAAAAATTTTTTTGGAGAATTCACCTCCCAATAAATGCCATTTAGGAAAATTCTAACTGCTCACTTTCACTCAATACCTTTACTTTTAATACTTAAGTAGATTTTGTGTCAGAAATTTGCTTTTGATGCTTAAGTACAAAAAATATCAGGTACTTCAAGACTTTTACTCAAGTGACATTCTTAAAGAAGACTAACTTTTACCAAAGTATKTTTACGATAAGATACTTGTACTTTTACTCAAGTGTCACATTGAGGTACTTTATACAACACTGATAATCACTCTAAAAGTTCTGATTTTCTATTACATTTTACTTATATTTCAAGTTAGCTGAAGATTATTGCATTAAAAAATCTTATTTTTTATTTTACAGTAAGTAAAAAATCTGTTTGATTTACAGTTTGCATATATGCAGTTCTTATTGACTATTTTCATTCATCAGTGTGCACATGCTTAAGTTTGCRTACACAAGTAAAAGACAATTTATTTTATTTTGTCTCTGAGCTTATGCATAAATAAAAAATCATGAAATGCAAAATCAGCAAGAAATGTTATAATAAAACTCACAACAATTTAAAAAAAAAAGTCACTGCAGCTATCAAAATTATGTATTTATTATTCATCCCTACAGTTTGTTTTGTGATTAGCACATAACAGTGATAAACCTTCATATGTAACGTTGGAGCTTAAAACCATCTGTGGAGAATTTTAAGAGGCTGCAAAATGTTGCCTTTCTGGGTGGCAGCATGTCAGCCTGCTGTAAAAATATGTATGCTCTGTGCTGCAGGGAGACATATTGTTGTTTAGGAGGGCCAACAAGGTATTGCTCTTTGGTAATTACACCTCATTGCTCTTAGGTACCAAAACAGCTTTCAACTCCGGAAGTCTTTCATCATTTTGTCAGAGAAAGTTGGATTCATCACATGAGCATCACACAAGAAGAAAACATATATAGCATGCTAAAGGCTGTTATTTTCAATTGTTGTTTTTTTTTTTGTTTTGTTTTGTTATAAAGGCATATTACTTTTCAAGGATGCTGTTTGATGACTTAAGAAACACAAAAACTGCCTGGGAGACACAGGTAATGTCTCTCTTATAAGTCAATAAATGTCATAAAAATAAAAGTAAAGCCTTTTTACTTTTTAATATTACCTTTCCTGACTAAAACTGCTACAATACGCATTTTTCATCACAAGATGATCATAATTTAAAGCTGGAATGCAGAGCCAGAAAATATTTACTGCTTGCTGGTTGGTGGAAGATCTTTGTCATACTCGAAAGCCATTATGTAAACCTAGGATGGCTGCTCTTATCTGCTCCTCTTCTAAATCCTGTGCTTCCAGTTGCTTCCCAGGTGCACAGAAGAGATGGGACAAAGATGCCACAGGGAAAAAACAAAGTCAAAAAGAAAACTCCGGGATGTACAATGAGGAAAAGAGTCGATGATTGTTGGGATTCAACACAGCAGGGGTGAGATGCCTCTTTCACAGTAGGTGGTGCAGTGTGGCATAAAAAGAGCTGTCAACAGCACTTCTGTGTCCACATGGTAGGAGGAAAGTATTGCAMATGGCTGACATTTTTGTCATCTCTTTCAGCCACTATATAATTTAGGAAAGAAGTTCTCAAATTGGGTGTTGCAGTACTCCAACACGCATTAAGTACAAGTAAAAAGAGGCACAAATGTAATACTATTATCTTTCTTTTTTAAACATTTTCAACAAATAACAATATCTGCATTTATTATACATTTTATAAGTCCCCTCCCAAAAGAAGAAGAAGAAAAAAAAAAAGAAAACTACATATGATGACTCAGTCTCCTGTAGTCATAGGAACAAGATAAGATTTACTTTCTGGGTTGGGAATTTTTCTGGGTGTCAGAAAAACCGTGCTAGTCTTAGATAAGTGAATCTGACATCAAAAACTTAACTGACTAAAGGCGCTGCAGACAAGTTTTGGGTGTTGAGGGGAGATGCATATTCAGTGTTCAGATTTGAGCCCTCAAAATGTTATATGCATGTGATGCGGCTCTCTTGTGGCTGGAAAAAGACTAGTAGGACTTGAGGGGTTGTACTGAGTTTCTACACACATCGGTGAGTGCATCAGCAAGTTTATGGCAATGCAAAAAAAATTGTTTCCAAATGCTCAGATTTCATGTATTTTCCTATGGCTGTGTCTCAATTCATGGGTTGAAGCCTTACATTGACTCAACATTGATTCAACATCTCACTGAAGCATAAATTTCATCAGCTAAGTTGCTAAACTTACATTTAAAGGAAATAATTCAGTCTGTAATACTGGGATATTGTCGGCCGTGTAGGATGTTTTGGCAGTGTCCAAATTTAGCAAGTAGCGGTCTCTGCAGAACGTGTTGTCCTGTGGGCGGAGACGGTCCAAATCATCATTGGCCGAGGTCTTAATGTGGGCGGAGATGTCCCTGCTCGTGATTGGCGGAGGTCTTGATGTGGGCGGAGATGTCCCTGCTCGTGATTGGCGGAGGTCTTGATGTGGGTGGAGATGGCCCAAGAGATGTGATTGGTCGGATTGACTTGATAAAGGAAAGTGCTAGCTGCATGAAATTTGAACGTCATACATGTGAAAGGATGTGTAACAATATGACTTGGTTAAAACACCCCTAACCAGCCTGTAAAAATATACTGATTTTTAGCAATCTTTTTACAGGCTGGTTAGGGGTGTTTTAACCAAGCCATATTGTTTCACATCCTATCACATGTATGACGTTCAAATTTCAGCACTTTCCTTTCTCAAATTTAGGGTCTGCGTCCTTCGAAGGACCCAGMCTACTTGGTTTGGAAGGGCCAAGTCCTTTCTCGACCGAGTTGGCAAGAAAAAAAMWGATTGTTRATTTGGACGGTCTAGTCTTCTGCTTTATTCCAATCCTTATGGCCTAGTGATGATGACRCTAAACAGAAGCAAAAATAGACTGATAGTAGCAAAATGTGAATACATCAATATTAATAATTTTATAAATTAACAAAATTAGCTTAGAGACAACTTGAACAAGTAAGGGAGACGCCATACAAGTTTGTTTATTTCACTACAAAAGTTCTCTTGATTTCTGACAAGAAGAATATTATATGGATAAAACACCTCACAACACAACGGTTTTAAATTTTCGATTTTTATTTAAAACAGTACTTTCTCTCTCTCTTTCTCCATCATTACAAGCAAAATAGAAATCTCCAGTTGACCTGCAAGGTACCTTGGGATAGAGTGGGCCAAGAAGGATCCACCGGACCCGCCCCTCAAATCAGGATAAAAAGGAGGATGGCTTTGTGAGCCACAACAGGAGGTGTATTTGAGTTTAGACAGCCTACGTGTGGTGCAGTGACGTAAGTCAACAAATTCAGCCTTCAACACAGCCTCAGATGCAGCCTATAATACTCAGATGCAGCTGTGGACACTACAAAACACCCTCCCGACCACAAAATATGTCACTTGTCTGCAATAAAACACATCTACCTTTGCTACAAAACACACCCAGTTGTTTTTGCTACGGTGCCTGGGGTTAGAGTTAGAGGACATGTCATGTAGCAGCTCGCCACATAAGTAGTCACATACAAATTGGGACAATCTACAGCGCAGGGCAGTGACGTAAGCAGTTGACAAGTGTGGCCTATGTTGGCTATAACCGCCTGAATTAAGACATAGTCTATGCATATAAAAAATGATATATAAATATATGTGTGTGTGTGTGTGTGTGTGTGTGTGTGTGT
>NW_013952642.1:627780-629380 GCF_001266775.1 Austrofundulus limnaeus | reverse complement strand
GTGAATTGACAGAATGTGCTTTTCAGTTTACCTTGAAAGGCTTTTTGTGTAAAGGATCTATAATACATAAAGGTGTTTTGAGCTACTTTACAAATGCAGTTTTTAAAATGTCATACAGTGTCTGTTAAAAGGAAATCTTGGGTAATAACCATGCCATTCATTCATCTTGTTGAAGCAGAAAAAAAAAAACAGTCATGTTTTATGGCATTCATTCCTGTGACCCTAAGAGAGTATATCCCACTGGTGTGTGCAATTTTAAAACTTGTTTTGATTTTCAGAAGAGATGTCATCAGTTTATTAGCAATTCAAGATCAAACATCCTGGCTGCAGTAGACAAAATGCTTTTGAAAAGTGATTTTGGCAGCAGACAGAGAGATCTTAGAGTAAATGCAAAGTTTCACTGGAGCTTTTTTGAAGCACAATCAAACAAATAAAGGACGATAGGATCATTCTGTCTCATTTTTGTTTTATCAAATGTGCATAAAAAATAAAAAAATTAAAAAGTAATTTTATATTTTAAAACAATTTCTTTAAGCAGTTCTACAAAAACTTAAGAAAAGAAGGGACAGAAAATTTTCAGGTGAGTTTTCGGCAAACCAAAAACTTAGCTTGTCTTGCTATTGTCAACTTAGTAACTTGTCTTTTCTTGCTTGATGAGCTGAATGTCTTGTACCACTCCTATAATAAATCATTCTTACATTGTACTTGTATATTTACTTTGCCAAACAAAGCCAAGTCAGAATAAACTCACAAAACCTCGAGTCAACAGCATCAGAGTAACAAAGTAAAACTAAGCACAAACTTACATGATTTGTCAAAACTCACAGCTGCTGTAACCAAAAACATAAAAAAGGATATATGTTGTGGAAACGGTGGTATTTTAAACCTGCAGTCATGATAGTGTTGTCATCCAATAGAAATTTGGGAAAGCAGAAAAAAAATTCTCACCAAATTAATTCCAATAACCAACTGCGTGTCACTGTTTTTAGGCTCGTTTCTGCTAAAACATCGCCCTAGCCAGCAGCCTCAGCAGCCTCATTGCTTACTTTTATTTGCCAAGAAAACAAACAGTCTGCTGAAGAGAGCCAAGACATCAAATCATGACATGCAATGACCAAGAAAGCACCAAATGTTTCATTTATTGATGCAGAGAAACAGGCAGATCACTGTTGACAACAGAGAAGCAAGTAGTAAAAAAAGGAAAAGGAAAAAAAAAAACAATAATAAAACTTTCAGGCAAAAAAAAGGTTCTAGAGAAGTTTGAGTTTGTGAACGAGACTTTTATTAGATCTGTCAGCGCTTGGAGTCAGAGAATGCTGTTGGCAGCTGCAGTAGAATGTGAAGCTCACACATGATTATTGCCTCCATAGATCTGTGCTGAGGGAGCGTGATGAGACAGGTGGTTCTCAAGCTCACTCAATGAAGACTGTTCAGAAACATCAGCAAGTTAAGAAAAAACACTAAGAGCTAAACTTCCCACATGCTTCACGAAAAGGTTTGACACTTTAGAATGCTGATAATGGCACTCATTGCATGTGTGCGTACACTTTTAAATAAAGTTCAATAATGCTAAAAGGCAGAGCTTTTTTATATGTATATA
>NW_013952642.1:626480-627570 GCF_001266775.1 Austrofundulus limnaeus | reverse complement strand
GCATTTGAATAAGTGGAGCTAAAACAGAAACATAAATGATTTGGGATTAATTCTGACTTCCATTTGCAGCAAAACATTAACAAATAAATCAAATAATAAAGATGCTGCAAATTAAAATGTACTGAAAAAATGCTGTTGTTTTGCTTTCATACACAAGAAGTTGAGACATTTATAATGTGAAATCCTCCAAAGATCTCACTTATAACAAGATATTCTTGCAGTAGCAAAGTTGCACGAATGTGTTCCTACTAATCCTTTCATAGTTTAGAGTAGTGTTTGCATCGTTTTCTAATTAAACAGGTCATATTGGAGCAGAAAATAAGTATACATCAAAAACCATTGAGCAACACACATCAGAAAAAATATTTGTGAGTTTTAGAGCCTTTAAATAAAAATAAAAGAAGAAAGAAGGAAAATACTTTTTAATTAACAAAACTATTTGCATTTTCACAAATCTTTGTTAAATTTAGGTAGAAAAAGGATGTTCCCCAGTTGGACAGGTCAGCCATTAACAGAAATAGAACCTAATTATGTGACTAGCAAAAAGGCTGCAGTCCAGACAGTTCTTTTGTATTATTTGCAGTGTGCATTCACTACTTGACATCACACCACATTGACAGCAAACATGTGGGAATTATGATGAAATTCAAATGTCTCCTTTAATTATAGTTCCAATTTGTGTGTTTCTCTGGTAGCTCAGTGTTGACATCTGTGACTCTTCTTTCACGATCTCTCAGGGCATTGTGTGTCTAGACGCGAGCTGCTGACAGTGGGATTGTTCAACCAGTGTGGACAGATTCCCTGTTGAATTAGTCCTCAAATTATTATGGGTTGTTTTGTAGATTAATTTAGCCATGACTTGAACACTTCAAATAAGTGTGGGATTTCAAGGATCAGGGACATTTCTCAGAAAAAAAAATGCATTGCATTCCTACTCACACGTAGTAATTAATGTCATGAAATTATTGTTCATGTTCATGCTTCTGTGCAAACTTTCCTTTATGACTCAAACTACTTTCTGCATGAGTGCAGCTGGAGCACCTAACAACCTATGTGTGTGCGTGTGTGTGTGTGTGTGTGTGTGTGTGTG
>NW_013952642.1:624416-626466 GCF_001266775.1 Austrofundulus limnaeus | reverse complement strand
GCTGTTTATGTCACAGCGCCGCACCGGAGGCTATCCAAATTCAAAGACTCCTCCGATGCGGCCAACAAATGCATCCTCCTTTTTTCGCCGATTTGAGGGACAGGTCCAATAGATCCATCATATCCCATAATGCATTGTGGGCCGACCAGATATTTTTTTCCTTGCTCATAATGGCGGATGGAGCGAGAGAAATGAGTAGTTTTAAATATAAATCTAGTGGTATAAAAATTTTAAGTTTCAAGCACTTATGATGTTAATGCTTTTATCACTCATATAAACATGTTTTTTTTTAATTATTAGTCCTTTCAGAAATCAAACGAGCTGGTATATCAAAAACGAAAGTGCACCTATAGCGAGTCCCTTAGTTCTTCAAACATTGCCCTTAAGCTAATTTTGTAATATTAATAAAACTAAGATATTGGTATTTTGCTCATTTTGATCTATTTTTCCTTCTGTTTAGCATCGTCACGGCTGCTAGGTGATAAGACGTGCACTGGGGTATGGGTAGGAATAAAGCAGAAGACTAGACCGTCTAAATTTACAGCCACTTTTTTCTGGTCTTCTCTGTCAGCCAAGGACCCGGCCCACCTAGACCGGGTAGGCTGTATCCTTCAAAGGACCCAGTCCCTGAATTTGGACACAGGCTAGCTCTCTTCTCTGCTCTTTTACAGTAAACCATGATAAAACAACTAACAAACATGGATTCACCTCATTATATGAATATCTAAATGAAAGAACAACTCATGATCATTATATACAAAGAAACTTTTCATTTTTTTCCCATAAACCTTTCTATAACCAGCAACATGTCCAAAAATCACCATAAGGGTTTACAAAAATCACAAGTGTTTACACATCTGCTGCTGCCCGCACAATCATTTGTACTGTTACTGTTCATTGTCATTACTCATCTTAACAATCATTTGCACTACCACTCATTTATATTATTACTAATCTGAGCAATCACCTGCTCTGTTATTACCGATTTTAACCTTTAAAAATACCTCTGATGTAGTTGCACATCAGTGTTTATCGTCTCCACTGTGGTACTTTACAGTTAATAGTCTGTTGAGATTATTTTTGCACTGAAAATAGGAAAATTCTGATTCCTAATGCCTGATAGTCCACTGTCTCTAAAATAAAGCATACCGTTTTTTTTATTCTTGCACAATTCTTTATATTGTATTATATTATTTGCATTATAATCAAATTAGTAATAGTATCAATGCTAGTCAGTGTTAATTTCATTTTTTGTGTACTGTCTATATTTTGTAAAATACTAGTGTGTGAAGCTCTGTATTGATGCTGCTGTGACACCTGAATTTCCCTTTGGCAGGACAATAAAGGCTATTTCTATTCTATTCTAAATGTACAAAAAAGTAATAAATAAGACTGTGGATTTTAATACTTACATAAAGGTTGTTTGTATTTTTAAGCATTATGTTTTAATTTTATAATCCAGGATATAAAGCAGGGGAGAAATAGTTTATGTACTTGGGGGAGATA
Source organism: Austrofundulus limnaeus (assembly GCF_001266775.1). Taxonomy (NCBI): domain Eukaryota; kingdom Metazoa; phylum Chordata; class Actinopteri; order Cyprinodontiformes; family Rivulidae; genus Austrofundulus; species Austrofundulus limnaeus. The sequence goes on along the minus strand of NW_013952642.1, from coordinate 624,960 downwards.
TCGTTGCTCTTGTTAGTGATTTTTTATGAGAAAATTGGAGTGTAAATTTTTGAATGAATGATTCAGACATGTTTATTCTGCAGGTTGATACATGTACTACAACTTGTAATTTTAGCAGCATGATGATGTTTTCTTCATTCCTAGATACAAAAGGCTTTAGTGGTTAAACCTAATCAGTTTGGACCCTAAGACCCAAATATTCCAGGGACGCTCAAAATGTATTTCTGTGTGTTTCCTCCATCACTAACAGTGCAATACTCCAGCGATGAAGTCAGATCTAAATTAGCATTTGTACCAAGCAAAATATTGCTGCCATTACAAAATCCTCAGCTGTGTCTTATTAAGGACAGCACTGAAGTGTTTCTAGATGACACCTATGAAAAACCAGGTCATCAAAGCAGCTAGGTTCTTCGTGACACTTATAAGGTTGCCATAGCAACTATGTCCAAATAGCTTGCTAATGGCAATGATGAAATAATCATTTGCAAAGAAAAATAATATTTATATACACACATACTGTGTGTGTATATATACAGTATATATA
>NW_013952642.1:609915-624326 GCF_001266775.1 Austrofundulus limnaeus | reverse complement strand
ATATATATATATATATATATATATATGAAAGAGCAAATCTGACAAGTCCACTGTCTTGAAATAACTTGAACAAGCAGAATTGTTATTCTGACTTTTTTTTTTATAAAAATCCTCTAAGTTGTTTTGCTAATTTGAGCTAGACTTCATCACCTCTCATTGGTAAACTATAATTGGACAAACACAATTAATCAAATGAGACCTTTGCAAAAAGATGAAACAGGCTTACAGTGTCCTTGGTTTTACTCTAATGAAGCGATAATAAAGATATTTATAATTTTTTCCATTTACACAGAGGGACCTGAGGGGGTGTTTTTAAAGAAATGAATTATGCATGTGGATTGACTTCTTATTGTTGGATTCTACTGAAGTACAGAAAAAAAATGTCCAGACAACTTCACTCACAACATACTTTGACGTTTTTTTCATAACAAACCAGTTCCTACACTGTCTGTTTGACATTGTAGCCACTTTTTGCTCATTATTTTTATGTGGCGCTCTGTCTCTCTTACTTCATCTTTTTTATCAATCTTCCATGCTCACTCGGCCATGTGGCGAGAAGATGACTTCGTGCACTGTCTGTTTCATCTCTGTCAAGCCAATCACTTCTGGCTGGGACTCGAGGGGAAACATCTGCTGGTGGGAGTGAAACTAGACTTTAGCCAATGAGTAGTTCACAGTTAACTGTCAGCAAAAAAATAAAAAAGAGCAAGAGAAAGGAAGTGTGTGATATGATTTACAAAATTGTTCAACAGTCAGCTGATCTAAGAACCAGACCAGGAGACATGAATAAAAAGGTAAGTGCTTTTTATTTACAGGTGCAGGGTAGTGGGTCATCAGCTGTAAGGGAATGAGGAGATGAGGTGAGTATTTTGAAAGTTTCAGTCTCTCTTTTCAGAGATGGTTTGAATGTTAGTGTTTCTTGTCTTACAGGTCTTCTGGAGGCGAGCAGCACAGAATGGAGGAGGAATCCAAAAACACAGGTGAGTTCCTTTTAGGCAGCGTGGCATAAACATGAAGAGGTGTTTGAGGCATTTGGCTTTGGCAGGAGGTAATGATTGTCAAACCTGATTTGAAGTCTCTTTTCTTTGCAGGCACAAGGAGAGGAACTGTCAGTGAGGTAAATCCACCTTAGGAAACAGGACATGAAGGTAAGTACAATCTTCTAAACTTAGAAACTGAGTGTGGCTTGGATACTACCAGAATGGTAAGATGTATCAGCGAAGATCTGACAGTCAGGATGCCTTATAAAGCCCYARTGGCTCATTAGGAGAATCTTCCTCAGGTGTGCAGTGGTGCAGGAAACAATGAGGCAGCCAGTCATCAAACATGGACGCCAAAAAGCCAATCATAACATTACCCTCCTCCTAAGAATCGCCTCCAGGCGATTTGGGCCTCCTGTCAGGATGAGCCCTGTAAAAATCGGTTATGAGGGAGGGGTCCAAAATGAAAGAGCGAGGGATCCATGATCGCTCTTCAGGACCATAACCAGTCCAGTCCACAATGTACTGAAAACCTCGACCTCGTCGTCTTACATCCAAGATACGGTCAACCATATAAGCAGGATGGTCGTCAATGATGCGGGGGTTGGATGGTGGGCAGAGAGGGCTTTCTGAAACAGGTTTAATCTGGGAAACATGGAATATTGGATGGATGTGCATAGACCTGGGTAGTGTCAGACGTATGGAGGTTGGGTTTATGAACCATTCCACCACATAGGGTCCAATAAACCGGGGGGACATCTTTCTACAAGAGTCTTTCAGTTGAATATTTTGAGTAGACAGCCATACCTTTTGCCCAACTTGATGTCTTGGTGCCTCAGAACGGTGCTGGTCTGCTCTTTTCTTGTTCTGTTCAGTCGTTCGTTGGAGCGCTTGTTTGCTTTGACGCCAGATACGTCTACACCTGCAGATGTGATGCTGAACAGAAGGAACAGAACACTCTGACTCCACCAGCGGAAAAAGTGGAGGGTTACATCCCAAGGAAATTTCAAATGGTGAAAGACCAGTAGAGGTGGAGTTATGGGTGTTATGTGCATATTCAACCCATCAAAGATGCTGAGACCAAAGGGACGGATTCTGGTGGGCAACACAATGAAGAGAGACCTCCAGCTCCTGATTGCACTGTTCTGTTTGTCCATTAGACTGCGGATGGTAGCCTGATGACAGACTAGTAACAGTGGCACCTAAGGCGTTACAAAATGCTTTCCAAACTTGAGAGATGAACTGGGGTCCACTGTCTGACACTACATCAAGCGGAATGCCATGGCGTCTAACAACATAATAAGACAATAACTGAGTAGTTTCTATGGTGGTGGGTAACTTGGGTAGGGCAATGAAATGGGCCATCTTAGAAAATCGGTCAACAATGGTGAGTATGGTGGTATTACCTTGGGATGTCGGGAGGCCAGTAACAAAGTCCAACGAGATGTGAGACCAGGGTTGTCCAGGAATGGGTAAGGGATTGAGAAGTCCAGATGGAGCCTGGTGACTAGATTTGTTATGGGCACAGACTGTACATGCAGTGACGTTTTCTTTTATATCTTTGATGAGTGTGGACCACCAAAGATAACGTGCTGCTTGGGAGATCATATGATGAGTACCAGGGTGACATGAAAACTTGCTGTTGTGTAACCAGTCCAAAACTTTACCTCTTACAGTGGAGGGAATGATCAATTGATCAGGAGGACCTCCACCAGGGTCTGGCTCAGCTTGCTGGGCTTCTTGGATGGCTTGTTGAATGGGCCAAGTTAGGGCTCCAACAAAACAGGTGGATGGGATGATGCTCTCCTCTTTCTGGGTTTGGTCTTCTGAAGAAAACTGTCAAGAGAGAGTATCAGGTTTAATGTTGCGTGAACCAGGTCTGTAGGTTATTGTAAAATTGAATGTGGTGAAGAACAAGGACCAGCAAGCTTGACGGGGATTTAATCTCTTTGCAAACTGTAAGTATGACGGATTCTTATGATCAGTCCATATTATAAATGGTGCCTCCATGCCTTCAAGCCAGTGATGCCATTCTTCCAATGCCAATTTGATGGCCAACAAGTCACGATTGCCCACATCGTAATTACGTTCAGAAGATGACAGGTGACAGGAAAAATATGCACAAGGATGGACCTCACCATCTTCAGATGACCTCTGTGACAGGACAGCTCCCACTCCTGTATCGGAGTCATCAACTTCCATAATGAACTGATCTGAGGGGACAGGATGGTGTAATGTGGGTGCTGTGATAAATCTTCTCTTTAACTCACCAAAAGCTGCATCGGCTCCGGGGTTCCAACGAAAGGTTTTTAGAGTGGAGGTGAGTTGGGTAAGTGGAGCGGCAATCCGGCTGAAATATTTTATAAAGCGTTGATAGAAGTTTGCAAACCCCAGGAAATGTTGCAGTTGTCATTGATCGGAGGGAACCGGCCAGTCTGCCACTGCCTTCACCTTCCGTGGATCGGTCTGAAAATAACCTTTGCCAAAAATGAATCCCAAAAAAAAAAGAGACTGACGATACACGAAAATCACACTTTTCAGCTTTGACAAACAACTGATTATCAAGGAGTCGCTGAAGTACTGCTCTGACATGTTGGATGTGTTGAGTGGTGTTTTGTGAATAAATGATTATGTCGTCTAAGTAGTCCAACACCAATGAGTTGAGGAAATCCCTTAACACGTCGTTGATAAGGGATTGAAAAACTGCCGGGGTATTGGTAAGGCCAAATGGCATTACGAGGTATTCTAAATGTTCTAGAGGTGTTTTGAAAGCAGTTTTCCATTCATCCCGCTCTTTGATTCTTACCAAATGGTAAGCATTTCTTAGATCCAGTTTGGTAAACACTGTAGCTGAGTGAAGTTGCTGATGGACTGATTCAATGAGGGGTAATGGGTATTTATTCTTTACAGTAATTTGGTTAAATCCACGATAGTCAACACATGGTCTCAGGCTACCATCTTTTTTGCCAACAAAAACAAATCCTGCCCCTAGAGGGCAGGTGGAAGGACGAATGATACCAGAGGTCAGGGACCCTTCGATATAGTTTTCATAGATTCCCTCTCCAGTCCAGACAGATTGTAAAGGGGACTGGACAGGAGAGGAGCTCCAGGTAATAAGTCAATCGAACAATCATAAGGTCTGTGTGGTGGGAAGTGAAGATCTGACAGTCAGGATGCCTTATAAAGCGCCAGTGGCTGATTAGGAGAATCTTCCTCAGGTGTGCAGTGGTGCAGGAAACAATGTGGCAGCCAATCATCAAACATGAACACCAAAAAGCCAGTCATAACAGTGTGTGCATGTGTGAGTGTTAGGAATCAGCAAAACTTAGCATACTAAACTACAAACTGTAGGGACCAAATGTAAGTAAAATGTCTGTTTAATCCATCGACTTATGGAGAAAGCAGATTTCTTTTATGCCCTGTTGAGACGCCTCAGGGGTTTCCCAGTTTTACATAACAAAATGAATAACTAACCTCACAGATCTACACTTAGCACTTTGCAATAAAGGTTATAGGATCTCTCCACCCACACCTTGAGCAGATGTACTTGACTTTAAATAGCCAATTTGATAATGTTAACAAAAAGCAGCACTTCACCCTCAGGAAAGTTCACGAGGACAAGGGCAACAAAGAGCTCCAGTTTCAGTGGGGAGGCTTATTACAACAGGGCCCACACAGACCTTGTTAGTGGGCACTTAACCATCTGTACACATTTCTCCACGAGAACATGTTTTCCACCCAGCCGTGCCTCATCTCCATACTGACCTCTACAAACGCAAGTGTCCTTTCAAGCCCATTCATGCATGCAGGCAACATTCATAAAACCCTTCCTCACTTTAAACCGTGACCCCGTGAGAGATGTGCTGCCACAAAATATTCTAAACCGCAGAGAAAACCTGACTATGGAATATCAAAAGCTCCCATATGTCCACTTCTCCCCCTCACTGTCCTCTTTTTTTTCCCGTTCTCATGTCTGGGGAAGGACATGTCTTGCAAGGCCAATGATCCAGCCTGACTGAAGACACCAGGAAATGAACAGGTCACCCAGGAGTCCCACTGTCTGACGGGTAATAAACCTCGTCATTGAAATGTGAGCAGAATGCAACAATGCCACTGTGGTAGCATTTGAATGCAACATGATGGGTAAAAAAGAAAATATTCTAAGAACACGCTGAATATGTGCAAAGAATTGGAATAAAAACAGATGCAGGTGCCACTGCTCCCAGAAAGGTAATGTTACACGTGTTTATGTAAAATACAGAGTGTGGACTGTTTCTGCATTAGTAGGCTTCCCTGATATATGTGGTGCAGTAGACTGTGAGCTCTGTCTGCTCTATCTGTTATATTATATGTGTCTCAGGAAAACAGAGGCCGTATTTTCCTGGGAAGTGAATGTTGGACTCAATATTGCAAAAAAATAGGCAATTTTTTAGTTGCAGTCTTTCTGAAATCTGAGTATTTGAAACTAAAAGACCAACATGCTCTTTGGGTGTGATTTGCATGGCCAGATTTTTAAATCACAACTCATTTCTGTGTGCACTGCTTGCAAAACATGATTTTAGGGTGTGCACATGGTTTTATTGCTCAACTCTTCCTACCCACTTTTACCTGCTGTCTGTCCATGTTAGTAGCCAACCCAACGTTTGTATCCTATTGGAATACACTTTTAAATGAAGACTGTGAGCTTTAGGTTGATTTTTGTTTTTCCTTTTAGACCTGAACATAATTATCTGTGCAGGTGTCCAAATACAGCTCCTGAGACAGGTTCAAGATGCCCACAACAAACTAAAGAAGGGTTTGAGACACATTTGAGACACTCAAAACAACTCTGACTATTTTGAGAGAGATTATGTCAAACAAATCTTTGGAACATGTTCAAAATTCCCATATCAAGACACTGAGCCTCAGCAAGAAAAAAAAACTTATAGTAAGTACCACTTTACAATAAGGCTCCTCTTACAGATGACTAATAAAGAGTTAATAGATAGGTTTCTAATTCATCTGTAAACACTTTATAAATCAAGAAATGTTTTATGAATTAATTAAGGATGAGAAAAAGACAAAAATGTCCAGTTGCTTATCAAATAATGAGACAAATTCATCTACAAATAACATCTAAAGGTGCTTATTAAACATTTCATACTAGGTTACTACATTATAATTACAATAACGATAAGAAACATGTTTTAAGATATTAATATTGTACTGAATTACTTCACTACAATTCACTATAAATATTCACAACTTTCAAAGGGAGACTTATCGTAAAGTGTAATATAGTACACTATTAAAGACAAATAAACATTTATAAATGCCAAAAGTTAGACTTTAACATGAAAAATCGTTATTTTTAAAACTTTGTGTTGATAATCAATATTTGAAATTATTGTTTAAACATGTAACTACTGTCAACAATGATGATGTATCAAAAAAGTAAAAAAAAAAAAAACATCATGTTAACACACCAAATAATCCCACCCCATCCAAAATAGTGTACAGTTTTACACTTTACAATACGGATCCCTTTAACATTTGTGGATATTTTTAATTCAGTTATACAGTACAGTATTATATGTTAAATTATGTGTTTCCTAATCATCATTATTGTGCTTACAAGGTAGTAAACTAGTCTGAAATGTTTGATACCCACAACAGACTTGGCTCAGTATTTGGAAAGAAACTGGACAGCTTAGTCTCTTTTTTTACTTTAATTAATGCATAATAAACACTTATTAATAATTTATAAAGTGTTTACAGATGAATTAATAATCTATCTATAAACTATTTAAAAGCTATCTATAAGGGGAGCCTTATTGTAAAGTGGCACCAAACTTGCTAGACCTTCTGGAAACTTCCTTGCTAAACAGTTTGCCAACAGTCACCAACAGTGTCAGCCCAGTGAGATATAACATCATGGGTTTCAACTAAGAAGTTAAAATATGCTAAATTATTCCACTTATATTTATTAGGTCAAAAATGTAAAACATTGCCCTAGATTAAACTAATAAATAACTAAATGAGTTTGCTCCCACTGAAAAAGACCTTCGGTAATTGCCTCTCTTTCTATGTGCCGTGTATAAAAAAAAGGCAGACCAGCCTTACCTGGTTCTTTAAATCCAGCTTGGGGCATGGTCGTCCACCATTGAAAGCTTTCTCCCTGAGCCATTTGGATCTTATCTTCAATCCACTGCCACAGGACGCACTGCAAGCTGACCAGGGAGACCATTCACTGAGCTTACAGTCCAGGGGGCAAGGGATATGGCAAACCTCCACAATGTAGCCTGAAATTGAACATTGGCGGACAAAGAAGGCGGGGTGTGATTCAGACTGTGTTTAGCAGCCGCAGCAGAAATAATATCACACAGACACACACAGCCTGTTACCCCGGACCTTGGATTTACTGACTGTGACACCAACAGCTAATTATCTGACTGACATGTGTTTCATTCCTACACTGCGCTGTGGGCTTACAAGGTTTTGTCTAAAGCTTTTTGTTCTAGAGTTTTGCTTGTTTGCCCAGTACCTCTGGCGAGCAATTGAGATTTGCAAAGATTATCTCTCAGAATTTGTCATTTGTTTATTCTTTTTAATCAACAAGTACACAGATAAAAACACAAACACAACTCTCAGGAACAAATGCTGCATATTTCGTTTCTCAGCTGAAAATAACGTTGTTTGCAAAGATTGATTTTACACACTCTGATTGGTTTATGGACTACAAAAACAACCGGAGTGATGGATGTATGGATGTATGTATGGATGGATGGATGGATGGATGGGATTTCTGTCAGTCTTACCTGTGTCTGTACAAAACGTTGGGTTAACTAGGTGTCCCCTTTGGTTGACGCAGGCCACAGCTCTGTAGCGCACACCTTGGCCACATTCCTTTACCTCCCGATGGACCATCCAACCCTGCAGCGACTCAAACACTGAAGGGTTTGGAAGGATGCAAGCAGACCAGTTCCCATAGGGCTGAGATAAAAACTCATCACAGGGACAGGATTTTGTTTCTTCCAGTGGGTACAGCTCCTCACTGAGGCAACGCTCCTTCTTTTTGCTGCGGCCTGGGAAGAACAAAAACAAAATAATTATTATTATTTTACCATTTGCTAGATGGAGGTGCCAAATTTATCCAGTGGTGGGATTGGGGCTTAGGCCTGGTTCACATGGCAGGATTTTAAAACTGTCGGCCGATTTTCAAAGACTGAGAGACCCCACATGTGAGGATAAAAAATCATGGATTTACCAGGTTTGTTCCTACAGTGTGTGGTGTACAGCCACATGGCAACAGACAACACAGATTTCATTCAACAGATTTCATTCATGAACATTCAGAAATAAAAATTTGACGTGAAAAAACAACGCTGATCGTTTGTGGACTATTTTTAATGGAGCAAAAACAATTACTTCAACGTCCAGTGGACTTTCTGCTGAGTCATAGCAGTTTTTTATGTCATTATTTTGAAATCCCCTCAATGTTTATGTCACCTTGCTTTCTGATTGGCTGCCATGCTGCAGTTTACTTGGCATCTGAAAATACATTTCCTCAAAGGTATTTTTAATCTGAAAAGAGCTTCACTGAGTGAAAACTACTGTTGAGAGCTCAGCAGACAGTTTCAGTTTTATTTTCACTTTCACCCGAGCCTGCAGAAGTCATGCGTGGGGTGTGTGGAGACGGGGGGAGGGGGGGCACCCTGCCATGAGGAAGTTCGGCTTAAAGACACGTCCCAGGTGTGTTTCTGGTCCCAAAAGGCGTTTCTGGTCCCCACCTGTCGTTTTGCTCCTCAGCATGGCTTCCTAAAAACGCTGCAGGATTTCTCAAACATGCATGAATGAGTCAAAGCAAGGCTTTGGGCATGTTTTTTTATGAGAGTATAACATTATAACATGATATAAAACTCAAAAAAGTTGATTTTACATGATATTGTCCCTTTAAGATTGTCGTAAGGGCAAAAATCAGCAGGATTATCCTGCCATGTGAACCTGGCATAAGCTGCTCAATAATTTAATAAAACAGTGATAAAAATACAAAAAAAAACCCACTTCTTCAGCAAAGATGCAATAGTGATTAAATATTAATGAAATACAAACCATTGTCACTTGTTTTGCTAACTATAGCCTTTCATAATCTTACAATAGAGGCAAGTGAACAGACCCGACCAATATTTTGCAACGCAGTGTGTGTAAATTGATCCATTGCCACTGCAGTTAACAAGTTATATTTAGATACATTTAACTTGTTTTTTATTTCATTTTGGGGATGTACAGGACCTCTGTTGCCATTTAATTGTTTAACTATGAACTCCATTTGAACTATGGAGACTTTCTAAAAGTAGGTTTAGAGACTGTTTCTATATATATATTTGCTTCACTTCCAGGATAAAGCCTAAACCCCATCTGAAACAGTCAAATATCCCTGATGCAGCAAAATGAGGCTTCACACATGGACAGAATGGAACTTTGCACAAAGCCTCACCAGAAGGCAGAGAGACATTAGTGACTTTTCTATAGCATTCACATAAATGCATACTGTATAAATGCATTCACACTGTGACACAGCCATTAAATTGACACACTTTTTCAATATCTCAAAAATACTATTTTAAAGAATAAATATCCATATTGCTTTTTACCCGTATGACTGAGTCAACTGAAAATGCTGCAGTCAAATAATCAAAATAAAAGCAAATGGCCTGCAATGATAATTTTATGGTCAATAGGACCCCCATTCATATTACCTTCATCTTTATTTTGTTCAGGAGAAACATCATAAATGTCTAGCAAATTGCTCACTGTAAATTAAAAGAAAACAATTTTTTTTACAAAATGCATAAATAACCCCAGGGTGCATGATTGCTCTAAAACTTTTCTTTCCATTTTTTTCAACCTCTATAATGAGAAGGGCAATCTTACATATTTCTATCACTATTCTAAGGCAGGCATAATTGTGGTTGGTATTTATTATTAATGATCACAAGATCCAATAAAATCTTTGATTCAAGAGCTTGGCGACAGTGGAGGAATGAGGAGGCAATGAAAGCCAGCACAGTTATAGACACTTATATTGTTAAGTCAGTGATGAAGCAGTTTCGCTGTGATAAAGTTCTGCAATCATCTTTTTTTCTGCTTTGAAGCCTTTCTCTTCTGCTGTTTCTTGTTAAACATTGCTCTCCAGCTTTCTACACCTACCTTTTTGCCTCGCCAAACTGTGCTACAATTACCACACAATGCAGTTTTCTCAGTATACTCCCTTACAGCTCACAGAGTCCAAGTCTTAGGGTTTGTCATGGGATATATAAAGATCCATATGATATGCTGTTCATCGAAAATTCGGTTACCAAAAATGCTTCAGAGAAATAAAACATAATTTTAGCTACACTGGAAACATTATTCTATCAATATTTTATTACTTTTCTTTCCCCCTTTGAAATCTCAGGAATGCTTCAACCTCGACAAGCCTTTGCTCAAAAACTCCTGAAATGAAAACAATCAAGTGATTATGAATAAAGAATGTAACAGAAGCTGGAGTTAAGGTGTTGGATTGTAACATTTTCCAAATGTAACTAAAACATGATTAAAAATTTGTCATTTAAAGGCCAGATAAATAAATGTAGGTATCTCTGTTGTGAATAATTGAAATATCGATACCAATTTACGAGTCAAATCTTTCTGTGCTGCTGCAGCAGTAAATGGTAAACAAATCAATGTCCAAAGAAATGATGAAGTATGATCAGATAGTATTTTATAATATGTTTTATTGGAATAACTTGCACAAATCCAGATCTGCATTCAAACAACACTCATGCACTTATATCCAGATTGTGCTGCTGTGGTCAGTGATAATGTAGTCACAAACGATTTGCCTGTTGGCTGTTAGTATGTAATTTGGTGAAATGGGAATATATTTCTCTCTTCCTCTGTTTTGTTAATGTTTAGTGAATTAGACAGATGGAATATTCAACAAAGCATAAGAAGCAGCAATGTAAGATGACTCAGGTCAGCCATTTTGTGTAAATAAAATAAAATAAGACAAACATGACTTGATAAATGTGTGAACCTCATAATTTACATTTCTTATCTGACATTTTGCAAATGACAGAATCAGTAGAAACCAAGCTTATTAAACATATCATGAAAACTGCATATTGAACAGCTACTACATAGCTATAGAGTAGCCTATAATGTTATTTAATAAGAAAATAAAGCAATGTTAATATATCATAAACGCCTAGAGGTTTGGTGAAATTAATTMGATTTTATGGACTGCAAAGCCATCCTTAGTGTTTATCAGTACCATCAAACAAGTCTAATTTAATACAAATAAGTCATATTGTCCTCTGCAGGGTAGTAGGCTGTTCTCATTTATARCTGTTTAAATAACAAACACGATGAAGCATTTAGTTAAACATGCACAAGTGGTTTCAGTGAAGGAATATTTAAAAAAAAATGGTTTCCACAGAGAGGTTACCCTCAGTTTATGTTTTGCTTGGAAAATATGTTGTGTTGGTAAAACTAGAGTTTATTGAAGAGTTGATTTCAGCCATCTAAAACAATTTAAACCTGTCACAAACCTTCCAAAAAAAAAAAACTTCCAAATATTCCTTATGAATAGAAGCAAAAAGGGTCTAAAAATGTCTTAACCACATTGCAAAAGCTGCAATCAAAGTACAGTACATAAACACTTTATGTACTGTGAAACATAGCTTTAAGATTTATTTATTTATTGACTGATTTTTTTGACCTGATCCAAACGAATTAAGCTGCTTTAAAGGGCCAATATTATGTGTTTCTCAGGCATACATTTAAATACTATACCATAATAAAGTATCTATGTCACCTTTAGTTGTTATTAAAATGCGGTTTTTATGTTTAAATAAAAAAAAGACTTATCTTCTCATCACTTCCTCTTCTAAACACCTTGAAATTGGCCTCTGTCTCTTAATGAACCACCTTCTGCTTCCGTTTTGCCCATTTCAGTGCAGGAGGGGGGGCTGCTATGATGCAGTTTACATCTGAAAATACATTTCCTCAAATGTATTTTTAATCTGAAAAGAGCTTTACTGAGTGAGAACTAAAGTTGAGAGCTCAGCAGACAGTTAAGTTTCACTTTTACTTTCACCCAAGAGTCTGTGGGAGTCATGGGCGGGGTTTGTGGGGAGGGGTGAGGCGCTCTGCCATGAGGAAGTTCAGCTTAAAGACACGTCCCAGGGGCGTTTCTGGTACCAAAAGGCGTTTCTGGTCCCCACCTGTCGTTTTGCTCCTCAGCATGCCTTCCTAAAATTGCTGCAGGATTTCTCAAACATTCATGAATGAGTCAGAGCAAGGCNATACTATACCATAATAAAGTATCTATGTCACCTTTAGCTGTTATTAAAATGCTGTTTTTATGTTTAAATAGAAAATAAACTTATCTTCTCATCACTTCCTCTTCTAAACACCTTGAAATTGGCCTCTGTCTCTTTAAGAACCACCTTCTGCTTCCGTTTTGCCCATTTCAGTGCGGGAGGGGGGGCTGCTATGATGCAGTTTACATCTGAAAATGCATTTCCTCAAATGTATTTTTAATCTGAAAAGAGTTTCACTGAGTGAGAACTAATGCTGAGAGCTCAGCAGACAGTTAGGTTTCACTTTCACTTTCACCCGAGAGCCTGCAGGAGTCATGGGCAGGGGGTGTGGGGAGGGGTGGAGGGGGTGCGCTCTGCCATGAGGAAGTTCAGCCTAAAGAGACGTTCCAGGGGCATTTCTGGTACCAAAAGGCGTTTCTGGTCCCCACCTGTCGTTTTGCTCCTCAGCATGCCTTCCTAAAATCGCTGCAGGATTTCTCAAACATTCATGAATGAGTCAGAGCAAGGCTTTGGGCATGTTTTTTTTAATGAGAGTGTAACATTATAACATGATATAAAACTCAAAAAAGTTGCTTTTACATGATATTGCCCCTTTAAACACATGAACATACAGYGGTGAAATAATTGCACTTTTGCTGTACTTGAACACACTATTTGTTTCATGAGACCTAGGCTGCTCTCAGCCTCTTGAGTGCCCAGTACACGAGCAGCCCATCTGTTTCTGAAGTGGCTTTGATTGCAAACATTCCTCCCAGAGTGAGAATCTACTGCTGTCATGCTGCAATCCACTAACAATCTGTTCAATCTACGCCACTGCTGGTGGTTGATTGAAAAGTGCCACTGCGACGTTACTTCACGTTGACAAGCACGTCGCCAGTGATCTTAAGGCCTCCGGCATCAGAAACAGCCAGCATGGAACTCTACAGATTTAAGCCTGCTTCAAAAGGATGTTACAAAGATGTCATTTTTATATTGTTCATAAATGATCCAGGCTTGTTACGTGGACGTTACTTTGCAGACCTGTGTTTCTTCATCATTATTTGTTCAATGTGATAAAATTGTGTACAAAAGWGGGTTAAAAGTTTACATCTTAATGAAATTTAATATCAGAGATGAACTATGGTATCTAATAAATCTGCCATCAAGTTTTACATCGCTAAATCATGGTGCTCATTTTGAAGACACAATGTGTCTAGTTCTATTTTTCCATTATCATCATCATCATTATCATCATCATCATCATTAATAAAAAGTAAAATTTGGTGATTGAATTAAATCAGGTGCAGTCCAGATGTAAGTGACTGACAGGTAACACCTAAACTTTGCTTTTTGTAAAGCACCTAAAAAAGTGTATATTGCATAATAACACTTTTGGTTTTATTTATTTATTTCATTGATCTAATCTTTATTTAACCAAACAAACTCCACAGAGATCAYGTCTGTTTTTAAAGGGAGCCCTGAGCCTAAAGGCAGCCTAAACAATAAACACGCAGGTTTTTGGACTTGGAAAGGGAACCAAATTGCCCAGAGAAAACCTCGACAAASTCCACACAAAACAACCTGAGGCCCAACTCTGCCTGGATCTTCTTGCTGTGAAGGTAACAGTGCTAACCGCTAACCCACTGTGGTGCCCAGTAATGCCTAAAAGTCTCTGAAAGTTTAAAGTCGAACTTAAAAAAATAATCTCTCAGATAAATACATTTTTTCCTTTCAAGATAAAATATCTCATTACAGTTTGTCTGAAAAGATGCACGTGTTAAAGGCTTATTCTGACAGAGGAGTGAAGGCAGTTGTAAACGGCTCAGTAACAATGCATAAAGTGGCTGAACCATTTAAGCTCTGACACACACAAACAAATCTGCTATTTCATCAGAGGGAGAGATAATTCATACAACCTAACATGTGAATTCTTCTAAAAATACTGCTCATAACTGTGACTGCAAATTAACACTTGAGGTTGATTTTTTTTTTCATTTGTACAAAACAGTATTAAGTAAAAAAATAAACAAGAAGAAAAAAAAACAAGAAAAATCAGTGCTCATGCAAAAAAAAAACCTAACATGTGAATTCTTCTAAAAATACTGCT